>NC_068563.1:15155303-15458333 GCF_022201045.2 Citrus sinensis
CATCATCTGAAAATTTCTCATATCTAAATGTTTGACAAACAGCATGAAAATCATTCAAATGATTATATGGGTCCTTATTTTCTAAGCCATAGAATGTGGGGAGACAATTTAGCACACTAGGTTTTAGTTCAAAACTCCTAACAGCTACATTTGGGTATCTTATACATGATGTGCTCAAATTAGCTAAAGGACTAAAATAGTCCTTAAATGGTCTCTCCTGTGGTGCTTGTAAATCCATTCCAAATTTATTTTTAACGTGCTTGTGTGTGCGAATTGTTTTTTCTAGTTCAAGGTCTATAGGTTCAAGATTATGTAATAATGACCTACGACCATGCATGCAAAGAACAAAAAATAAATGGGAACAAAACGAATAAAAATAAAGAAAAATGAGAAATTAGGAAACTAACCTTATCACGCTGTTACAACATTTCTATAAAAAAAAACACTTGAAAAAAATATGTGAAATAAATTAACTAAAAATAAATTAATAAGCTAAAAAAATACAAAGAAAATTAAATTGAAAATTAAATTACCGAATTTTAAAGAAGAGAAAAAGAAAAGAAATTCTTACCTCTAAATGTAGATTCACTTTTTTTTTCTTTTTCTTTTTTTTAATTAAAAAAATTACAAGACAATTAAAAAATTATTCACAAAAATTAATTCTACAAATTAAAATAATTTACCTCCCCGGCAACAACGCCAAAAACTTGCTGTGCAAATTTTATTGAACTCGCAAGTGTACGAATCTATTGTAGTATAGATCAATGGTGACGAGTGTCGATCCTACGAGGAGGTGGATTTTAATTATATGTAGAATTAATTTTGTATGAAGGTGGTTGGATTTGTAGTGAAAGTGACTTAGATTATTCTAAAATTGGAATTGAAATGACGAGAATAAATTGAAGAGAAATCTATTGAAATGACGTACTTGGGTATCTGGATCCGTATCTACATGCACCATGGGCTAAATATTCCTTATTAATATCAATTAAATCATGAGGGGGGAATCTACACCTCATGAACGACACTCTAATCAATATGGTGCTAAGGGCTTATCGTGCCAAATAATAATAACCTTGTATTAGAGAGCCGGTGAAATCAAGGCGGTATCTAGACAAGATTATTTTTATTTGTCAATGAGAAGTCAAAACATCCACAAATATTAGAGGGGAATAAAAAGTAAATTTACCAAATAAAGCCCATGACACATGTTGAGACTTCACCTTCAACCTAAGCTTGAAAGAAAATTAGCTACTCATAATTGAACTAGGGGCAAAATGGAAATTTATTAAAATACGTAGAAAATACAAGATGGAGAATGAATTACAGAAAATGAAGTCCAAAAAATGGATTCAGAGATATCAAATTAGGGGGGAGGCCCCCTTTTTATAGATACATTGAGTAAATCATGACCATCAGATTAAAAACAGTTTGGACGCTCAGGATTGCGCCACGTCATCAGTCAACAGTACACGGTTTGACCACGCGGTTTGAACAATAACAAGGTTTGACCTGGCTTGAACAGTGACGCAGTTTGGTTGAAAATAATCCTGTGTAATGCATGTACCGTACGCGAGATTTTTGGTCCACTAATATGCTGCCACGTCACCATCAACAGTGCATAAAAATTTTAGTCCAACAGGATCGTGACACCTCATCAGTCAATGCCACATCATCGGTCAATGCCACGTCATTGATCCGTCAATGTGAACAGTATCGTGAACAATACCGTACATGTGAATAGTACTGTACGTGTGAACAGTGCCATTTTTCCTTTTATGTTCCTCCTAAGGTTTTCGACCATCCTGAGTTCAAAAGCGACGTCCATTTTGCCATCTGATCTCTCGTTCATTGTGAAATGACTATGATGCCCCTAAAATACATAAAATACTTAATTATAATACAGCACACATAATTAAATGACAAGAAATTTGAATACATAAAAGTAGGAATGTTAGTGGAACTTGAAGTGTAAAATGACAATTTTCTCCTTTATAAATATACATTTTCTAACACTCAACAATAGCCCATAGTGCCGCATTGGTTGAGATTTCCATAAATAGTACTTCCTTCTTGTAGCGTCTACATATACGCAATCTTCTACTTAGTTACATATCCTCGAAAAAAAAAAATTTTAAAAGAAAAAATTCACAAAATTTACCGTGGCTATGTTGCTCCCTTGTGTGGAGATTTCATTAGGCACATGATAAGATGATGGGGCAGTTTGTTGTAAATCCTACAAGATTATTAAAGACAATTAAACTAAGACCAAATTAATTAGAAAATCGATCTTTGTTTTTAATCATACCTTATTTTTTTGTGCGGACTTGTTCTTTTGAACGGATTTCTTACGAATCAAAGATTATTTCCTTAGGCAAGGTGGACGGCCTTTACGATGTGTCACTACTGGATCATTCAGTGCAAGTTGAACATTGTTGCTGCCACAACTTACTTCGCCAATAACAGTTCTTTCCACACTCTCACTGTTAATTTGTTTGTTGCTGCTACAACTTGCTCCACCAGTATTAGTGTTTCCCACACTTCACAGCGAATTTGCTTGGGCAGATCCTTCATTGCTTTCTTAATCCAATCCAACACCGTTTTATAGCTATTTTCATCATCAGAGGCTATGTCTGCAACCTCACTGAAAACGTTACACATTTTTTCATATCTTTCTTGCTGGATGGTCAAATTCTACACACCATAACAAACTTTCAGCTTACTATAACATCTCCTCACATCTTTCCTCCACCTTGATAAAATGTATCTTTCTGGAAGTAATTCAACTGAGTTACGTATCAGCACTGCAAGGGCATGCCTGCAAAGAATCCCCCTAAACTGGAATTTTGAACATATACAAGTAACTTCACATTCAGCTTCTTTAAAAACAACCTCAAAGAAGCCTCTCCGACCTTGCCCAAATGATTCAATTATTTGATATATTGATCCCACAGAATCCGAGATATCACAATACATCAGAGTAGTCAATTCTTCTTGAAATTCTTTAAACTTGGAAATGGTGTACACTTCTTCAACTTGCCTCTTCATCTCATATCTTGATACGCATGGTGTCCTTTTACTGAAACACTTGGCATCTGCTTGCCATTCTAATTCAGCTTTCCTCCTCAATGCATTTTCATATTGCTTTACAAATTGTTTCAGATTTGTTTTTGAGCTAACAAATCCATCAAAAAATGCATTCATACTTTCACTTCGCTGAGTTGTTGACATTTCTGCCCAAAAATAGCATTTTAAATAGCGTGGGACGCAACGATGCCTCTCCTCGTACAAACCATTTAACCAATCATTATCCCATAAATAATATTCTATAATCATGCAATGCCAAGCTTCCTCAAACACATCAAAACTCAGTGAATCATAAGCAGCAGAAAGCAGGGAAGATATAATACCTTCACGTTCTTTAAAAGCCCCTAGCTTCTCAGGCACCTTCTTCATTATGTGCCATAAACACCATCGATGCCTAGTAGTAGGAAAAATGGTAGTGTCGTTAAGGTGCACCAAATTTAAAACCTTACCACTAATATAAATAATTAGTACAGAGCGAGTAAGGATCGATCCCATAAAAACTATGTAGTTTTATTTATTATCAACTCTAAAGCAAGATTTAAAATAAAATAATAGTAGTAATAATAATATAAATTAATCTAACTAAAGAAAATACCAATTATAAATAAAAAGGGGGTTTATGAATTTTTAACTAAATAGTAAGAAGTAAAGAAATTAAAATTACGAACAAGAATTTAATAAAAACTCTAATTAAAGGAGAAAGAAATAATAATGATGAAAATTTTGGTTAAAGGTTCATTCGCCACCACCAAACATACACATAATATATCAATTCTATTATCAATTTATATTGAAACTATCAACCGTAGACAACAATAAGCTCTGATAGTCTCAATCTTTCCTTAGTGTGTTGTTAGGCAAAACAAGCTCTTCACCTAATCTCTAACCATTAAATAATTTAAAACAACCTCTTTAAATTTAAGATAATGGAAGCATTAAACAAAGAAAGATATTAGGTTGATCTAGGCAATAAACACATAAGCTCGGATTATTTAACCTAGGTTATGTTCTTCAATTGAAATCACTAATTTCAACCTGCTACTGATGATTAAAATATCAAGACAATTACGGATCAAGAATTTTAATCTAGCAATAAAATTTATTCAAGTCCTATCTAATTGGCCACTCAAATAAAACAAGAATAAACCATGAACATTAATTATAGAAGAACATAAACAATATCAATTAAATAAATTGAATGATAGAATTTAAATTTAATTTTATAGCATGTTTAGGGTTTTGAATTCACCCTCAACCAAATAAAAATCTAGCCTAACATTATTGAATTGGGAATAAGAGAATTGATAAAACAAGTCATGGAGATTAATTCAAGCGGCTGCCTTTGCTTCAATTTTAATTCCTTCCGGCGTCTCCCTTGTTTTTTTCCTTCTTGCGGCTGCAATCTCAAATTCTCTTGCTCGAATTGCGTCTGCCCTCCTCCCTCTCGCTCTCTGGCAGTTCTCCTTTTATAATACTAATTGACCGAATTCTTCTCCAACAAGTCTAAAGAAATCCTTTTTCAATTCTAATTGAAATCCTTTTCCAATTTAACGCCACCAAAAGCCATTAATTCCAACTTTTGAAAGTCAATTGCGGGCCCGTTTAAATTGCTTTCCACTTTTGCAATGCCATGCACGTGCACTCCAATTGCCAATTGGAAAAATTAAATCTTTTAATTATTCAACATTTCTCAATTGGATTAATTACTTTGATTTCTTCCACTCGGTTCTATCGATTCTTGACTGTATTTTTGTCTTCCAATTTAATCTTTATTCTTTCTCAATTTGAATTTCTTCATGCCTTTTTTTATCCACAATCTCCAATTAATTCTCTATTCAATAAAATAATATAATTAATTAAAAATAAGAAATAAAAATAACTAGTAAATATAATAAAAGGGTAAAATATGTATATTAATTAATTCCCTATTCAATTAAAAATTAACTAAAATAACTAGAATATTTAAGATCAAAACAAGAACAAGACGGAGAAATTAATAACAAAATATATGAAAAATATGCACTTATCAAAAAACGTTTTCAATTGCTTTTTGCATTGCCCTGTCTTGATCTGTAATGATACCAAGGGGAGGAGAATCAGACATGCATGATAGCCACGTAAATGTCTCCATATCCTCGCGTGAAATCAATCTGCATCCCAACAAAATAGATTGTCCATGGTGATTAACTCCAACAAAGGGCGCAAATGGCATGTCATACTTGTTGGTCAGATATGTAGTGTCAAATATGATGACATCTCCAAAGTATTTGTAAGCTGCCTTACTCCGCGAATCTGCCCAAAACACATTCTTTAATTGATCATCTTCATCCAAATCAATGCTAAAACAAAATCCATTACATTCTGCTTGCTTTTTCTGGAAGTACTTTAAAAGCGCCATAGCATCTCATTCCTCAAGCTGTAATCGCCTTGTTTTGTCAACAAAATTTCTACAATCTTTTTCTAAGAATGACACATTTTCATACCCACTAGCTCCAACAATAATAGAATTAAAATTTTGGGCAATTCTAATTCCTGCACAATCATTCATTTTAATTTGCTTTTTAGCGCTTGCACTAATTCTGCGATTGCATGGGAAATACCTAGCTTTGTCTGGACTCAATCCATGGTTGTGTTGAAGATTTAAAGTTCGAAGAACCCATTTTCCATCTTCATTTAGACAACCTCTAATTTTTGCATCACAACCATTTTTCACATTCAGTTTCGGCTTCAATGCATTAGCAGATTTACTTTCTGACTTGCCGCTACACCCACTTGCAAATGTTGCATATTTTACAATTCCATCGGTCCCCTTCTTAGTACTTCGAACCTTCACAGGAAACCCCTCTTGTTTACCATAAGCTTTGTAAAATGCAAACATTTCTTCATGATTATCAAATAACATTCCAAGAGCTGGCTCACATTTGTTCGGTTCCACAATTTCATTTACATCGTTAGCTCTTGTTTCTTGCAACTCTTCAAATGCATGCTCATTTTCCAAATACTCCATTTCTACAAAATAATTAGCATTTGTATTAAGAAACTTATATAACATTTTGTCCAGTAACGAAAATTCCTAACAATTTAAATTTATAAAACACATCAACAAATTTTTATAATTTATTCCATTATCTCCAACAATTTAAATTATAAAATCCTAACAACTTAAATATATAAAACACATCCGGAAATTGTTATAATTTATTCCATTATTTTCAACAATTTAAATTAAAAAAAATCCTAACATATATAAAACACATTTAGAAATTGTTATAATTTATTCCATTTTTTCTAGCCATTTAAATTAAGAAAAATCCTAACATATATAAAACACATTCAGAAATTGTTATAATTTATTTCATTATTTTCAACCATTTAAATTTAAAAAATCATAACATATATAAAACACATTCAGAAATTATTATAATCTATTCCATTATTTCCAGCCATTTAAATTAAAAAAATTGCAAAAATTCATAACAATTTAAATATATAAAAATTAAAAATCTATGAATTTTTGCAATTTAAATTAAATATTCTAACCATTTAAATATATAAAACACAATAAAAATTTTATTTGAATGTAGTGAGAGTCATTAACTTACCAATTAATCAGTACTAATTTTATCAAGACCTCTGTTTGTAGATCTAGATCTAACTTCTTCCTTGTGATAACTGAGATGCAGAGACGGAATTGGTGAGATGCAGAGACGGAACTGGTTTGAGTTTTTCCTTCCTGAACGCAGATAGCTCGCGTAAATGAGAGGTGAGAGATAGAGAGAGACTAAAGACCGAACTCAAAAAGTAATCTCTTTCTTTTGGTTACTTTTCTTTCTTTTTTTTTTGATTATTTTATTTTTTAAACTCAAAAAGTAATAGACAAAAACTGTTAGTGCAGTTGAAGCAACGAACATTCACGTGCCAATTTTTCTGTCGTTCTTTTGTCGTTGCGGAGTTCAAATAGCAGAACTCATAAAATTAACCCTATATAAAGTGATTACGTTTTTTTTAATGATTTATATTTACTTGTTCTGTTGTTATGTTCATTTTCACTAATTAGGATTTCATGAATTTTTTTATGTGGCAAAAGTGGCAGAAAGGCCTCAAAGAACTCATTCAAATTTAATCCAATTCTAATTCGAATTATTTTGAAATATTAATGAGACCCGAATTCCAGTCCGATAATTACAGTCGGATTGACAATTTTTTTTTCCTTTCAACCCGCTTAAACGAAAAATCTAGCGGATTGACTAGTTGACCAGCCGTATTTATGCATTTTTCCTTGAGAAATTTGGTATAAAATGTAGTTTGTTTCATCCGCTTAATAATTCTTTATAATTTTTTCTTTAAAAAAGAAATTGAGTCATCCCCACTGAGCACCCAAAGAAGAAGAAAGCGAAACCCATAGGCGAAGAAAAACCCTAACCACAGAAATGTCGGCGGTGAGTGAGACGGTGACGGTTGCTGAGATAGAGGGAAGAGGGAGAGGTTTAGTATCCACACAATCACTAAAAGCAGGTCAAATAGTCCTCAGAGATTCTCCCATTCTCCTCTACTCTGCTCTACCTTTCATCAATTCTTCTTCATTTTGTCACAATTGCTTCAGGAAAACAATGCATTCTTCATCGTCAATTTGCCCTTCTTGTTCAGTCGCCTTCTGCAGCCCCAAGTGCTCGACAGCCGCCGCGTCATCATCCCACTCTCCTTATGTCTGCCAAGCTCTGACCCGTCTGCTCAATCTCAACTCCCCTGACGCCGCCAACTTGCCTTTGGATCGACAACTCCAGGCCCGGTTCTTGATCGCCGCATATAATTTAGCCGTTGTTAATCCTTCCCAGTTTCAAATTTTGCTTGCTTTTCAAGGCACTGTTACTGATAACGATACATCGGCTGCTCATTACCTCTCCTCACTCTGCCCTCCTCCTGCTTCAACTACTATTGAGCTTACTGCTGCTCTTCTCGCCAAGGACAGGCTCAATGCATTCGGTTTAATGGAGCCTTACATTGAAGGCCAAGATGGCCGGAGATCAGTTCGTGCTTATGGCATTTACCTCAAGGCTTCTTTCTTTAACCATGATTGCCTTCCAAATGCTTGTAGGTTTGATTATGTGGACGCTGCTGCTGAGAATAACACTGACATTATTGTTAGGATGATTCATGACGTTCCCCAAGGCAGGGAGATTTGCTTGAGTTATTTCCCTGTCAATTATGATTACTCCACTAGACAGAAGAGATTGCTATATGACTATGACTTTGCCTGTGACTGTGATCGCTGCAAGGTGGAAGCTAACTGGTCTGACAATGACAATGATGATGAGAACAATGAAGAAGTTATGGATGAGGATCAGGATGAACAAATGGTGGCCTCTGATGATGATGCTGAAGTTCACGGTGACACTAATTTTCCTCATGCATATTTCTTTATGAGATACATGTGTGATAGAGATAATTGTTGGGGAACATTGGCTCCCTTACCTCCTTCCGATGCTACGCCTTCTACTGTTATGGAGTGTAATGTCTGTGGAAATCTAAAGAATGATGCCATTGGAAGAGAAGACACCGTTGGTATGGATGACTAGCTCAGGTATCTGCTCTTGCTGTAAGTCTTAAATTTCTTTCTTTCTGTCAGTGATGATATGATGTGTATTTCCACCTTGCGAAACTATTGAGCTATGTAGAACAAAATGGATACTTAGTTATAATTCAGCTTTTCTGTTAGTGATGATATGATATGTATTTCCACCTTGCGAAAATATTGAGCTATGCAGAACAAAATGGATATTTAGTTATAATTCAGCTTGTTCAGGTCCATGCCAGATTGATCCTGTCTATAATGGACGGGTGGTACATTTGTTCACAATTGGTTGTTGCATCATGTGATATGCAATTTTTAATGGATGTATGTACAAAGATCACAATTTCTTTCATTTCAAGTGTGAGTAAAATACGAAGGGAGTTGTAGATAGGTGAAACCAGTAGATAGGATGAATACTAGCAAGAAACTACCATTTGAATAGACTAGGGCCAGATTGATGAAGATTGTCTTATGAGCCTTTGCTGCATTTGCCATTGATTACCCTAAGTTTTAAGCTTGCAATTTTGTATTTGTATGCCATTTTTCCTTTTTAATTGCAGGTGATGTTTCCAGTGGTATGTCGAATGTCACTGCTACATCATTTACCATATTCGATCAGAATATATATGGACAGATGCAGGCTTTCACAAACCAAGCAATTTCTGCTGGGCCTTTATCCTTTTTTTAAGCTCATTACGATTCTTAATGGTTAGAATTTCTAGTTATCTCGATGGGAATTAGCTTTCTTTATTTCTGCCGCAGCAAATAAATTTTTTTCAACAAAGCAATGGTGATGTCTTTCTATGGTATCATGGGTTAGTTCCTATTTGTCGTGCACAGTTACATGGAAATTGGAATGTAGGTAGGTTATAATCAATTTGATTAAAAAGAGGGAATACCCTTTGCATATGGCAGTTTCAGATGAAGCTTGACATGTCAGATGGAATTAAAAAACTGGGATATAATTAAAACATTAATAGTCAGCTTGACTTGTTTGATTGGGTAAATGCTCTAAATATTTTTTGTATTCTATGAGTATACATATAGTTGTTAGTGTGTGTTTAAGTGGGTCTATTCAATTTCCTTTTGTACTTTTCCCAGAGATTTTTGTCCTTATCTCAAAGCTGCAGATTTTGTTGTATGATTTGGTACTACTAAATTATTTGTAACTTTTGCTTTCTGTCTATTTATGTTTATTAGCCTATAGGTTGTTCTGGTTGCAGGTTTCTGGTGAGGACAGTGCTGCTTCTTTTCTTCTTCATCCTCCATTGTTCTTTTTTTTTTTTTTTAATATTTAACTTAGGTCACACATTTACAACATAAGTTGTTGTGGGTGCTTGTTGATTCCTTTGGACGGATTTTGTTTCTCAGTTGTTGCAAAAAGACTACCTGGTTATCCAACATGTTTGTTTTTTTTTTTTTTTTTTTCAAATCACCTCTCAGAATTTTTCTCCCATTAGAGAGAAAGTGCCAACTAACTCAACTAAAAGATGCCACTTTTGTTACATGCACATTCATTGATTTCATTTTTCAAGTGTGCGTTACTTGCTTAAAAGTAACCTATGTGATAGAATAGGAATCAGATTTGTGGAGCTAATCACTAATGTGAAGGTGCCTTCGAATGTCTCTTTATCATGAGTCATGACTCATGTGATTGAGTCATGATATTATGGCAAATTGGCGGCATGGTATTGGTGGGAATACTCGAATCCTCATTCGAGAGAGGGTGTCGATCAACTTAAGAGATGTCGGCACCATGAATGTGCTACTTTTGTTGCACACACATTGATCTCATTTCTAAAGTGTTGAGGTGTATTGAAGTAATAGGTCTGAATATCAACCAGATTTGTGGGACTAATCACTGATGTGAGCGTGCGGACGTGTTTATCTTTGTCACGACTAAATGCGATTGAGTATTCCTATTGGGCCTGTGGGGGAATATTTCGACTTCTTGTTTCTCTCCAAAAACATCATACAAATAAAATCTTGTACGTTGCAGTTCATTTTAAATTGAGATATTCTTTTCAGGGATCATCTTTCCTAAATATCTTATTCCAATTTCCAATCCAATTATAATTAATGTATTTAATTAATTAAGTAATTAGTATTATAGCATGTAGAGTGATAGAATAGGACGTTTAAGATTTAGATTTACGCCTTTTTAGGACGTTTAAGATTAGATTTACGCCGTTTCTAAAAAGGAGAGAGACCGAGAGAATCTCTCTCCAAGGAAGGTAAAAGATATTTTGAAACAATAGACAAGGAACGACTGATGAAGGCCACGTATGGGTATGGAAAAGAAAAGCAAGAATAGGTAGTGCGTACTGCGTAATGTTAAGTTGTTAAACGGATGGAATACAAATAAAGTAAAAGAAGATAAAAAGTGTTAAACAAGAGTCAGAGGTGAATAATAATAATAAAGGCAAATAAATAAAAATGGCGGTGCCCCCATCAATTTCAATATCAATCACTGGTTGTTGTTGTCTACTCTGTATCTACCTTACAAATATATTTTGCTATAAATACGCAGAGGATAAAGGAGAAACAAAAAGAGGAGGGAGAGGAGAGCCAAAGCCAAAGGGGGTCTTTATCTCTTTCCTGAAACTGAAAAGAAGAAGGAAGAAGATAGCATTGTTGTAATAAAAATGGCCAAGTACAATCCTATTAACAACGATGCGAACGATCAACTGGTTATTCAGATCTCTAAATCAACGTCTGCCCCTGCCAATGAGAAATTAGAACGAGACCCTTTACTTCCTCCTTCAAACTCCAACTCAAAGCAAACTCGCCCACAACATCAACAACGTCGCCTTATTTCTCTTGACGTCTTCCGCGGACTCACTGTTGCGGTAAACACTTCTTTGTTTTTTTAATGCATTGTTTCCGTTTCCATATCCATGTATTGTAGGTACAAATCTTTTCCTGCATTTAGTCTTTTCTTTTTTGTTTTTCATTAGATTAATCATCTTAAAGTACGGACGTTAGAAGGCTTTTACATTGTAGGTAAAAGCTATTTACAGCACTGTGAATGTCCGAATCCGCGGACATCCTCACCTAAGGACTCTTGTCTGATATGTAACATGGAACATCAATTTAATATTTGTATAGTTTATGCTGACAATGGGCAATGTCTTCTCTCTCTGTCTGTTTTTGCCTTTTTTTTTATACTTTCAATTTTTATAATATTACTTGCAAAATCTATAAGGTTGAGGACTTATCTTGATGATGCTTTAGCTTAAAGCAAAAAAAATAAATAAAGTGGATGTTTTCACGTCTTTCGGTGGCCTGTCCTATGCAATGCGAAATGTGTTGCCATGCAATTGCACCTTTTCCACCCTACCCAAGTGGATCAGAAGAGAGATATTTTAAAAATCATTTAACAAGTTAGGCACCTGTTGCTGTTACTGCCATCTCTGTTACTTATATGTGTAGCTATTGCCGCTGAATTTCATATAGTGATATCCAAACTACTAATTGAAGATGAAGTTAAGTTAATGCAATTTGTCTTTTTATTACTTATTAAATGATTTTTAATAAATACTAAACGAGTTTTATAGTCAAAACTTTCTTTGAACAATCTTTGTTGAACTTTATGATCTAGTTGGATGTGTTAATGTTAATTCCTTACTGATTAAACGTGATGTTTAATATATAACTGATTGCTATTGGTCTGATTTTTCTGGAATACTAGCATAGCAAAGAAGGGAAAAATCGGCATTTTCTTGCTATCCCTACTAAACTGAGAGAACTTGAGTCTACTATTTCTTATTTTGCGAAAGGAGGGATTGTAGAAGGGTAATCAATTAAATATTTCCATCATTAAGTTGTGGTTCTGAAGGATTTTTTCCAGTTTGATGGAAAAGCTTTAACATCTCTTGGTTGGTAAAATACTAGTTTTTTGGGGGCCTTAAGCCGTGGAATTACAAAGTTACATAAAGGCTGTAAATTTAAGTAATTTTATATTGAAAAGGATAGAATTCTTCTATTGTCCATTATGATGTTCCCATGTACTCTCCAGTTATAAACAGACACTAAGCTATCAATTTTTGTCACATGCTTTAAGTTTCCAGTTACAGAGTCGGCATTTTAAGTTGTTTAAGATTCTTTTTCTCGAGACCAATGATTAGATGGCCATTGTGAATGAGACTGATGTCCAGTGATGGCAGCTACTCGACATTAATTTTCTTTTGTTCTGTTCTAAACCATCTCTGTGAAGCTTTTCTTTTGTGTTTCTTTTCTGTAATCATTGGATTCTTCTATCATCCATTTTTTGAAATGAATATTGGTCCACACAAAAAATGACCTTAGTGGGTTAAAGTGAATTACCATTTATTCTTTGCACTGGTTTTCTGTATAAAATGATTAAATCGAGGATTATTTATACATTATAATTTTAACCCTGCAATATTTCATTAAAAACAAAAAAATCATGCAAAGATTTTCATGTATTTGAAACTCTGCTTAAGTATTTTATTTTATTTATAAATAAATTATTCATTATTCTCTCTTTACATTCTTGATGCAGCTAATGATACTCGTTGATGATGTTGGTGGAATTCTGCCTGCTATTAATCATTCACCATGGAACGGTTTAACACTTGCAGATTTTGTTATGCCATTTTTCCTCTTTATTGTTGGTGTTTCATTGGCTCTTACGTACAAGGTATCTCTTGCTTTTCAAATGTATTGCTTTAATCAGAAAACAAGCAAGCAAATATGTTTAATCTGGGTTATGGCATGAACTATTCAGTTACCATAGTTATCTTTTGCTTGTTAAATTTTTCTGGCCGATAGTAATTTCTTAGCTTATCATTTGATGATGATTTTGTTTATGATGCATCACCATCAATGATCTCATAAAAGCTAACAAGATTTTTCCCCCCGTTCAGAACTTCCCTTGCAAAGTTGTTGCAACTAGAAAAGCAATACCGCGGGCATTGAATCTTTTCCTATTAGGCATTTTTCTACAAGGTGATTACTAGATCAATAACTTTTAGACATTTTTTTCCCCCTAATGCATAAAGCTTAACACTATTCGGTATTTTATGCAAATATTTGTCTTTTTTGTTTTGTAGTGTGAATATAGAAAAAGCCTGGAAAAGAAATGTGTTACTTATGTTTGAGTGCTTTTTGTCAACTAAAACATGTTTTGTCTAATTGATCATGCATGCTTTTATTTGTCTTTATTCTGCGCTAAAATCTATTATTTGTTTCTACCGTCTAGGTGGCTTTTTCCATGGGATCAACAATCTGAAGTATGGAGTGGATATTGCGCAAATACGATGGATGGGAGTACTGCAGGTATGCGTTCCCACTATGTCTTTTCATTCCTGATACTTAGACCAAGGGAATAAATGATTATTCCATGATGTTTTAGTAGTTGAAACTTGATAGCCTATATGGCTGCTACTAAGGTTTGGAGCGTTATCAACAAGTTTTGATAGTTTTTCTCTCAAATTTACGGTGGGGCTATTTGAATCCATAAAAATACTCTCAACACCCATATTTAACAATGATTTCTATTACAAAAATATCCATAAAGGCAATTAACTTTAATGTCCAAAAAAAGAAAAAAGAAAAAAAGAAAAAAGAAAAAAGGAAATTTCTTGTCGTGGAAATTGAATGAAAATTCTGCATACATAAATAACATTCCCTGGGTCCATACAAAGATATCTAAAATTGTCAAAGACTAAAATCAGGCAAAAACTAAAAAATAAAAAATAAAAGTTATTAGATCATTCAGAACTTTTAATAGAAGAAATATAAAGGTTTCATTATGTATGACTCCATAAATTGATTTGCACTCTAGTGCAACTATGACGTTAATACAAACATTTTAGTGAAGGCCAAGGGATGATAAAAGAAAAAGGTAATCTCTAAGATATCTCCTAGTTTGTTGGCTTTGTGATTTTCAAATCATTCATACTTGTATTACCAAAGTTTAACTTTGTCAATCATCTGTAATCACAATAGCTCATCTCTATATATTTGTGATGGATATAACTTAGAATGTTAGCAAATTGCCCACAGTCCCCCTCATAGCTCGCTCTCTCTCTCTCTCTCCATTCACTATTGTACAAGACAGCTTGGGGGGGGGGGGGGGGAAAAAAAGAAGTGAAGAACTGGAGTTACAAGAACATTAGTAAGATAATCGAAATTTGGAGTTGGATTGAGTAGACTTAAAGGAATCTCATTGGGTTATTGTGGGAATGTTTATGGGTTTGTATACTATAATTTTATTTTTTAATTTTCATAATTGGTGTTTTGAGAGAAAAATTTTAGATTCTATTAGACCCATTTGACGTAGACCCACCTTGTCAAATGGACCACGTAAATGGTTGCTGCAACCAATGGACTTATTTTTAAAGTTTTACTCAGTTTCTGCAGTGTAATAACTCACTCACTTCTTTCCCCCTTCCCTAGAGAATTGCAATATCATATTTGGTGGCAGCACTGTGTGAGATTTGGCTAAAGGGCGATGGCCATGTAAGCTCAAAATTATCTCTGTTCAGGAAATATCGAGGCCATTGGTAAGTGTGATTAAGAGCTATAACAGTATTGTATCAAAGTTTGCCTGGATAACTTGATCGTATATTTGAAGAATATCATAATTCAAAATTCTTTCTGAAGTTAGAATTGGGTTCAAGAATAAAGTAATAAATTTTGTTGCATTTTGGTTCTTTTCCTTTTTTTTTTTTTGGTAAAATTGTGTCATAGAAACTTGTGGGATTTCTCATTCTGGGTATCAAAGGATGGTTCAGTTTTATAATGTCTTATGTTTTATATACCATAAGTCATCTTTCACTTGTAGCTCATACTATGCAGAAATATGAATATTGTACTTTAGATCTTCTCTAGACTATTACACTATGTTACACAAGGTGTGTACATTTGTATCCTTGTATGTACACATAATTACTAGTGTTTTCTTGTCAATAAGGTGTGTGCAGGTCATTAAAAATATTTAATTCTGTTATTCTTTTGAGGTTCCATTAGTTCTCATGTATTGGGTCGGCATTAAAACAAAATTACTAATAAAGTTTTGGGCCATTCTCTGTGTTTCACAGGGTTGTTGCTTTGGTGCTTACTACTCTGTATTTATTGTTGTTGTACGGCTTGTATGTACCTGATTGGCAGTATGAATTTCCAGTTGAAACCTCTTCCTCATCGCCATGGATATTTAACGTGAGCTTCATAATGTTTACTTTTTTCTCTTATTTCCACCATAGAATTTTGGTCAGAAGATTGATGCCCTAAGTGCCTCTATACTATTTTTCTTTGACAGGTTACATGTGGAGTGCGTGGTAGCACTGGACCAGCTTGTAACGCTGTTGGAATGATTGATCGGAAAATATTGGGTATTCAACATTTATACAGAAAGCCAATCTATTCACGAACAAAGGTATCTCCCTTTAATAACTTGGTTTCAATTACTTTTCAGTATTTCATAGTCCTACTTGCCATGATTTGTCTTTCTCTTATGTTTCTCCTTTCTCATTTCTTCATAGCAATGCAGTATCAACTCCCCAGACTATGGCCCAATGCCTCTTGATGCTCCTTCATGGTGTCAAGCTCCTTTCGATCCTGAAGGACTCCTGAGGTATGTCTAGAGTTCCATTTTTTAAGCATTATTGTACTGTCCTTTCCAAGAAAATTTAGCAGATATGCTGCTGTCACATGGACAATGTGTAAATTCCTTAATTGAAAGAGGGGAAGTGTAACCTAATTTCTTGAATTGTCATATACCTCTTGTCTATGGGGTAGCCTTGTCTGTAAGTTCTATAATTCATGTGTACTTTGTGGCTGTAGTTCAGTGATGGCCACTGTAACCTGCTTGATCGGCTTGCACTTTGGGCACCTCATCGTCCATTTTAAGGTAAATCTTTTACTTGTGACATTATTTTTCATTTTTACATTGTAAGTTTATCTTCATGTCACGGTTCTTATTCACCTTGCACGTGTAGGATCACAGGGACAGAATGCTTAACTGGATTATCCTGTCTTCTTGTCTTATAGGCTTGGGCCTTTCCTTGGACTTTGTGGGTAGGATGTTTCTTTCTATATTGTTGTTAGATCCAAATTTAATAGTGATGGTGGGCTGATTGTAATAATAGCATTAACATAGTTTTTAACAACACGTTTATCTTCTTTATCTCAGGAATGCATTTAAACAAAGCTCTTTACTCATTGAGTTATACATGCCTCACTGCTGGAGCTTCTGGCGTTCTATTGGCTGGAATTTACTTTATGGTTCGATATATTTCCAGTCATCTCATGTTGAAGAAACCTTTTGATTATTCTTATGCTTGCAAGTCTATGTTATTATAGATATTAAATATTCAATCTTAATTAGATTGCAGTTCATAGTCTTGACTTTTCCTTTAGTAGTTTTGTCTTCCCTTTTGTGCTGAAAAACAGCTCAATTTGTCTCATCTTCAAACCGGTAACTTAGTTCTTTTGCTGCAGGTTGATGTTCAAGGACATAGACGTGTAACTATGGTATTTGAGTGGATGGGTTTGCATGCACTGATGATCTACATCCTCGTTGCCTGCAACATCCTGCCAGTGCTTTTGCAGGGATTCTATTGGAGGCAGCCACAAAATAACATTGTAGATTTCTTATTTACTTCTTAAAGAAATCGTTTGTTACAAGTCTTCACTTACAAATTGCAATCTAATAATTTTCTCTATATTTCTGGCAGCTTCGTTTAATTGGAATCGGTAAATGAAGGGTTATGTGGATTCATTTTCGGCTGAGATTTTAGCAAGATCAAGGTCAGGTATCTGTACAGTCGGAGATATGAACATGTACCGTCTCTCTACTTGACTTTGGGGAGTTTCTATCCACATCTGTCAGAATAATTTAGGAATAGGAATTTTACATCATATTAGAATACATATCTTATATAATACATATGTAACTATGAAGCTTTTAAATGATATTATCAATCAAATCTAAATGATATGTATGTTTAATTATATATTATCATGATCTTTAGCCAAATTGGCAGCTCTCACAAATTGTAGTCCCCTGAAGAATGGAAATAAGTTAAGTGTGGAATTCACTAGCCAGAAACATCAATGAAGCAATCAAAACTAGTCCAACCTGTAATTGAAAGCACAATATGTAGGAGATTCATTTTTTGTCTTTTTTTGTGGGATGGTAATGTGGATCATGCAGTCTGCAGTATAGGGAAGGCAAACAGGAGAATTAAAGCAATAAGAGAATTACATTGGTCTGCCTTTCTGGAAGTGCTTACTTACCAATTAGGCTGTAAGTGAGTGCAGAGAGCAATATCCCTTTGAGTGTCAAGGTTATCCATGAAAGATATTACCTCAGCTCCTGTTACCACAGACACTCGAAGGCTACCGGGCGTAATCTAGACTAATGACGGGGAGTTTTAGGACGCCATTTATGTATGTAGAGAAAGAAGGCCCCTCCTTTTGTTGTTTTCAACTTCGATTACCTTTGTTTTGCAGCTGCCACAGCGCAGCTACAAAACAAAAATTTCTACCACAGTTCTTGCTGTAATCTGCGTACGGTGCAGCTTTTCCGTAATCAATACATGCGCTTTCATCGAAGAAGTTTAGTTGATCTTTACCTTGGTTTATGTAAATCAAGGTTTAAGTTAGTACTTCTGCAGGAATGAACGTCGTTTGGCTATTAAAATAAAAGATTAAAATATGGTTTGGCTGTTAAATACAAGTTCATGTATATTTTATTAGATACTAATTGGTGGTAAAATTTGAATAAGAAATGCTTATTCAAAAAAAAATTTGAATAAGAAATACTTAGGTTATGACACGTGTGAAGATATTTCTTAGGCTCTTGAGTCCTTATGAAGAATGAAGAAGGAATTGAAAGAACAAGGATATAACATGTAGGTTCTAGAAAATCACCTCCATTTGCTTTAACCGAAAATTGCAGACTGTCTCCCACGGTGCACCAAAACTGTCACGTGTCAGCTTGGAACCACAAAGAAAGTGACAGCCTCACCAATAAGGCCATAACACATCATCATTGCTTAGTCTCCACTTGGATTATCTCTAAAATGTCTCACTATAGGCCACATGATTCAAATATGAGAAGTAGAGACCACAAACACGGTCTCCTGCCCCATCACAACGAAATTAGATGTTTTTCAACTTAATCGGCTCATTTGAAATGAGCAAATTAGGGTTGAGGACACGCTGTCAATAAGGATAGTCCTTCAGAGGAGAATTTCCAACTCTAGAAAGCCCAAGAGCCTCAATTAAAAAGGACAAATTACTCTTAAATCCCTACCTGAGGAAGGTAATAACTAGTGACGGTCCGCCACATGTCCAAAACGATATAGACACCTTCAGGGGCATTGCGTTAGCCTTTATGGTTATAAAATATTATTTTGATGATAACAAACCACATGTTTTGGATAAATTAGGAATTATGCATTATGGTTTTGAAACAAGAAAATGATTTTATAAAATTGGTTGTTTTCAAGTTTATGCTTTTAATTGAAAAGTTTTGAGAACTTTGAAATCAACAAGTATTGTTTTAAATTCTGAAAATGGACCTATTTGTAAAGTTTAATAAAGATTTAAGGCAAAAATAGTTATTTCACTATAACAAGCGGCTAACCGGATTCACCTAAGCAGTAAATCGATTAACAAGCAGAAGCTCTCTAGAGTAAAAACGGCTAACCGAAAAATGAAAAGCGGCAAACCGGATGTGCAACAATTCAAATCTTTGACTGAAACAACAATATCAAGTGGCAAACCGATTAACATAAAGCGGCAAGCCAGTTATCACCGGAAAGTCAATAACAGTTAGTTTTATGCTCCAACTATAAAATGATTTCAATCAAATTCAAATGGAGAGAGCAACTATTGTTATCGTTGAGCAATCCTCTGTAATCTGAGCATAAAATTTGTGTATTCATTTCTTTCATTCACACACATTGAGCTTCATTTGTAATCAAACACATTGTGTGAGGGAAATTTATTTGTAATCATTTTTGTAAAATCAAGTTGAGAGGTTGTAAGTGTTGAGATATACTTGAGTTAAGAGATTGAGGATAATCTCTTGTTGTAAATGTTTATTGACACCTTGGAAGTCAATTGTAAGAGTTGTTGAAGCCTTGGAGACTCGCATAGTAAAGTCCTCAAGCCCAGTGAGCATGGAGGCGTGGACATAGGCACGGTTGGACGAACCACGTAAAAATCACGTGTTTGCTCTCTCTTACCCTATCTCTTTATTTTTCATTACACATTAATTTATTTATTTCGAATTTGGTTGCTTTGTTTAAATTGCATTAATTTTTAATTGCTTAAATTTTTAGAATCTCAATTCGCCCCCCTTTTGGGTTGCCGAGTTAGTATTTCATTTGGTATCAGAGCGAGGTGCTCTTATTTAGACTTAATCGTCTAGAGTTAAAAATCAATGGCAACTTAAAATGATTCTACATTTAGAGAATGACAGTCCACCACTAGACCGCCATATTTTGATAGAAACGATTACCTATATTGGAAAACTAGGATGAGAATTTACTTGCAACCTCTAGATTATGAGATTTGGGAAATCGTTAATTATGGTCCTTTCATGCTGACTACTAAAAATGAAGAAGAAGAAGAAATTCCAAAACCTTATAGTTAATGGAATGAGTTGAAAAAGAGAAAAGTTTCTCTAAATTCCAAAGTTATGAATGCCTAGTTTCGTGCCTTAGATAACAAAGAGTTCCATAGAGTTTTCAGTTGTGAAAATGCTCATGAAATTTGGAATAAACTTGAAGTTGTCTATGAAGGTACAAACCAAGTAAAAGATTCTTATGAAGAAGATTTGGTAGCGGAAAAAGGCAATGAAGAAAGGAAGAAGAAAAACATTGCACTCAAAGCATTAAAACATGAGAGTGATGAGGAAAGCGAGCTTGATGATGAAGATTGACTATGATCTCCAAGTGGTTTAGAAAATTCTTCAAGAAAACTAGTGAGAGGAAAAGATTTAAAAACTACTAGAACCAAAAGAAAATGAAGAAGCCAATCACTTGTTATGATTGCAAGAAGCCTGGACACAGACGATCGGAGTGTCCTCTTCTTAACAAGCTCAAGAAGAAGGCAATGGCAGCTACGTGGGATAACAGCGATAAAGAATGTAGTGATGATTAAGATTCGTAAGAAGTGTCAAACCTAGCACTTATGACAATAGGAGATGTGAATTTGATGAGATAAAAGATCTTCTTACTTATAATGAATTGTATGATACTTTTAAAGATCTGCATAATGATATAATGAAAATTGGTAAGAAAAATGCATGTCTTAAGAAGAAAATGCTAGAACTTTCAAATGAAAAGGATGCCTTGCATAAATACAATGATATACTAAATGAAAAGATCAAATAACTAGAATTAGATAATGAAATATTGTATGATAGGATTGCTTCTCTAAAAGGTAAACAAAGTACCTCATATGAGCATGAAAAATCAAAAGTTGATAATTTGATCAAAGAAAATGAAGAGCTTAAGAAGAAGAGCAATGAGCTCAATGAGATTGTGTTAAAATTCACAAATGATCAAAAGAACTTAGGAAAATTACTCAACTCTAAAAAATGTGTGTTTGATAAAGGAAGACTTGGGTGTAAGTCTAACTTGAAACAAAAATACTACAAAAATTACTTTGTTAAGGCTACCTCCACTAGTGATCATCAAATTGTTTATCATTATTACAATAGAAATAGTCACATGAATTATAGTTGCCCTATTAAGAGAAATGCATATTATGAGATCAAATGTGTTTGGGTTCCAAAAGAAACCATTCTAGCACTCAAGGACCCAAAAAGTTTTGGGTACCTAAAACTTAGAGATTTCTCTGCAGGGATCAAATATGAGGAAAAACAAATGGTACCTAGACAGCGGATGCTCAATACATATGACTGACAATTATTCTTGGTTTTCAAGCCTTACCAAGATCGAAAATGGTGGAGATGTATCATTTTGAGATAATTCAAAAGGAAAGATCATTGATATTGGCAATGTCGGTAATGTATCCTCTACTCTTATTAAAAATGTGTGTTTGATTGAAAACTTGAAACACAACTTACTTAGCATTAGTCAATTGTGTGATAAAGGCTATAGAGCTATCTTTGATAAATCGAAATGTGTTATTGAGAATGCATATAATGCCAAGATTTTGTTTGTAAGAAATAGATGTGTTAATGTTTATACCATTGATATAGATTGTGCATCTACTAATGATAAATGTTTCTTCGCATTGCATGATAATGATTGGTTATGGCATAGAAGACTAGGTCATGAAAGCATGGATTTGATTTCAAAAATTTCAAAAAAATGATTTAGTTAAAGGTCTTTCAAAAATCGATTTTCAAAAAAATATAATTTGTGAAGCATGCCAATTTGGTAAACAAATCAAAACATCTTTTAAAAGCAAAAACCATATTTCTACTTCAAAACCTCTTCAAATACTTCATATAGACTTATTTGGATCTTTGAGATATGCTAGCTTAAGTGGTAGGTATTATGCTTTTGTAATTGTTGATGATTTTTATAGATACACATGGGTATTATTCTTAGCTAATAAAGATGATGCTCTTGATGCTTTTAAAGTGTTTTGTAAGAAGATTCAAAATGAAAAAGGTTATGGTATTACATTCAATAGGAGTGATCATGGGGGAGAATTTGAAAATCATACATTTGAAACATTTTGTAATAATTTTGGCATTGTGCATTAATTCTCTTTACCAAGAACTCCACAACAAAATGGAGTTGTTGAAAGAAAAAATAAGTCTATTCAAGAAATGACTAGAACCATATTGAATGAGAATGCATTACCAAAATATTTTTGGGCCAAAGCCATCAACATCACTTATTATGTTTTAAATCGTGTATTGATCAGACTTCATCTCAATAAAACTCCCTATGAGCTTTTGAAAGATAGAAGACCCAATATTGGTTATTTCAAAGTTTTTGGATGCAAACATTTTATTTTGAACACAAAAGATAATCTTAGTAAATTTGATCCAAATTCTGATGTTGACATATTTATTAGTTATTCAAATACAATCAAAGATTATAGAGTGTATAATAAAAGAACTATATGGTTGTTGAAGAGTCAATGCATGTTACGTTTGATGTATCTAACCCTTTCTCTATAGAGAAGCTGTTGTTAATGATGATGCAGATTAATAGTTACAAGAAGAATCATCAAAAGATAAACAAGAGGACGCATCACATGAAAATCAGGAGGATAAACAAAAAGAAGTAACAAATTTGGAGCAACAAGAAGATATTTCTCAAACACTCCCCGAGGAGTGAAGGTCTGCTCTTCTCACCCTAAAGAGTTAATTTTAGGTGATCCTTCAAAAGGTGTAACCAGTAGAACATCATTTAGAAATACCTATCAATATGCTGCATTCATATCTCAAATTGAATCAAAATCCTTTTCGAATGCGAAAAACAATGAATCTTGGATTATGGCAATGCAAGAAGAGTTAAACTAATTTGAGAGAAACAATGTGTGGGAATTAGGAACCTGAACATCAATATGTCATTGGCACTAAATGGGCATTTAGGAATAAAATGGATGAATCTGGTGTGGTTGTAAGGAATAAAGCTAGATTAATAGCTCAAAGTTACAACCAAGAAGAAAGAATTGATTTTGATGAAACTTTTGCACCAGTAGCTAGATTGGAATCTATTAGGATGCTATTAGCATTTGCATGTCATAAATATTTCATTTTATATCAAAATGGATGTCAAGAGTGCATTTTTAAATGGTTACATTATGAAGGAAGTTTATGTGAAACAACCATTTGGTATTGAAAATGAGAAATTTCCAGATTATGTTTATAAGTTAATAAAAGTATTGTATGGTTTAAAACAAGCACCTAGAGCCTGGTATGATAGGCTTAAAAATTTCTTGCTGGACAGTTGTTTTTCAATGGGTAAGGCTGACAACTCTCTTTATTAAGCATAAAAATCAAGATATACTTATTGTTCAAATTTATGTTGATGATATTATTTTCGGTTCTACTAATGAGTTTTTGTGTAAGGAATTTTCATCTTGTATGAGCAAATAATTTGAGATGAGCATGATGGGAGAATTAAAGTACTTTCTTGAACTTCAAATAAATCAAACTGAAAAATGACTTTTCATCAATCAAGCCAAATATATAAGAGATTTACCTAAGAGGTTCGGACTTAAAGATGGAAAGATAAAAAGTACTCTAATGAGCTCAACAATGAAGCTTGACAAAGATGAAAAAGGTAAGGAAGTTGATGTCGAAACATATCGAGGTATGATCGGATCCTTACTTTACTTGACTGCTAGTAGACCCGATATTATGTCTAGCGTATGCTTGTGTGCAAGATTTCAATTATGTCCTAAAGAATCTCATTTGCTTGTTGTTAAAAGGATTTTTCGTTACTTGAGTGGAACCATAGATCTTGAATTTTGGTATCCTAGAGGATAACGTGTAGACTTAACATGTTATTCGGATGCTGACTTTGTCAAATATAAGGTTGATAGGAAAAGTACTAGTGGAACATGTCACTTCCTAGGTTATTCACTTGTCTTTTGGTTTAGTAAGTAATAAAATTCGGTTGCACTTTCAACCGCCGAGGCATAATATATTGTCGTAGGTAGTTGTTGTGCACAAGCCCTTTAGATGAAACAAACCCTTAGAGACTATGGTATTAATCTTGATCAAATACCTATCTTGTGTGATAATACTAGTGCTATCAATCTATCGAAGAATCCAATTCACCATTCTAGAACTAAGCATATAAAGATTAGACATCATTTCCTAAGAGATCATGTTAAAAAATGAGATATTGTGATTAAATTTATTTCTACTAAAAATCAACTTGTAGATATCTTTACAAACCCCCTTAGTGAAGAGTAGTTCATAAAGATAAGGCATAAGCTTTGAATGATGAATGTTGCATCTTAAATTATAATTTTTTTTCTTTGTATGGCATTATTGATTGATATGATTAATATATTTGATATGTTTGCTCTTGTATATATTCATGTTTCATGTATTAAATGACTTATTGAAAAGTTTTAATCACAAAATGATTTAAAATCAATCAAGTTTTAAGCAAAAAATAAATTGGTGTGCACAATACAAGTTAACTAGTTAACCAAAATTCAATAAGATGCAGAATAACTTTTGAAGTAGAACCAACATACCGATTGTAACCAATCGATAAGCCATTTTCTCAAGGACTACTCACTAGACAAAGCTGGATAGAGAAAACCGGTAAACCATTTTCATAATGTTTACTTACTGGATAAAACCGGTCAGTCAGTTATGAAAAAACGGTAAAGCGTTTTCGTAATATTCACTTACTGAACAAAACCGACCATCCGATTAGTGAAAAAGCGCTAAGTTGGATTCTTATTTTTAAAGCATGTTCATCTTCGTCCTCTTTATTCGGTAATCCAGTTCTCTCTCTCTCTAAAAACCATTTTCTTCCTCTCTCATTCTCACTCTAAAATCCACCATTTTCATTTGATTGTTACACCAAATTGATTCAAAAAAATCATTCCTGTCATTCCTTATGCTTAAAATTGTCTTCCAAACTCATTTTTATGATCAAAATCACAAGATCCCAAATCTAGCCTAGGTTTTCACCCGAATTTTCTCTCCAAATTTTTCTTTCTTAAGTCAATTTTTACTCGAATTGAACACATATATTCCTTTTAAATTTCATCATCTTACTTTTAATTAGTTCATTTTTCTTCAAATCACTCAAATATTATCATGTTTAGTTCAAGGCAGAGTAGAGGAAAAGGGAAAGCACATGTTCCACCACCCAAACGGGCGCACCAGGAAGAGAGCACTTCTAATCAATCTGATTTTGAATCAAGGCACTTCTTGGACAAGTGTTTGGCTAAGCGTCTTCGCCAAAAATTTATTACTCGTACGGTGTTGAGTGTTAGAAAGTGTATATTTATAAAGGAGAAAATCGTCATTTTATATTTCAAGTCTTACTAACACCCTTACTTTTATGTATTTAAGTCTCTTGTAATTTAATTATGTGTGTTTTATTTTAATTAAGTATTTTATATAGTTTAGGGGCATCATGGTCATTTCACAATGAACGAGAGATCAGACAGCAAAATAGACATCACTTTTGAACTCAGGACAGTCGAAAACCTTAGGAGGAGCATAAAAGGAAAAATGACATTGTTCACATGTACGGTACTGTCCATGTTACTGTTCACAACATTGTTTACATATACGGAATGATAACATGGCATTGACCGATGCTGTGGCATTGACTGATGAGGTGTCACGATCCTATTGGATTAAAATTCTAATGTACTGTTGATCGATGACGTGGCAGCATGTCAGTGGACCAAAAATCGTGTGTACGGTACATGCATATACACGAGATTATTTACAACCAAACCGCGTCACTATTCAAGCCGCCTGACTGTTCAAATCACGTGGTCAAACCGTGTTACTATTCAAACCGCGTGGTCAAACTGCGTACTGTTGACTGATGACGTGGCGCAATCCTGAACGTCCAAAATATTTTTAATCTGATGGTCATGATTTACTCAGTGTATCTATAAAAAATAGGGCTCCCCCCTAATTTGGCATCCCTGAATTCATTTTTGAGTTCTATTTTTTGTAATTCCTTCTCCATCTTGTATTTTCTATGTATTTTAATAAATTTCCATTTTACCCCCAGTTTAATTATGAGTAGGTAATTTTCTTTCAAGTTTGGGTTGAAGATGAAGTCTCAACATGTTCCATGGGTTTTAGTTGGTAAATTTATTTTTTCTTCCCCTCTAATTATTGTAGATGTTTTGACTTTTCGTCGACAAATAGTAATAATCTTGTCTAAATACCGTCCTGGTTTAACCGGCTCCCTAGTATAAGGTTATTACTATTTGGCGAAGTGTTTTCTCGAGTTCAAGGTCTATAGGTTTAAAATTAGGTAATAATGACCTTCGACCATGCATGCAAAACAAATAAAATAAAAATAAAGATGAGAACAAAACAAATAAAAATAAAGAAGATGGGGAAATTACGATACTAATCTTATGATTTTTTTTTAATAAAAAATTCAAATCCAAAATGATTTTTTTTAATAGAAACACTCGTGTTTATTCAATCAGATTAATAATAGCAATCAAATAAAAGTATAAGTATTATCTCCAGTCTAAAGAAACATCACACTCACATCAACCATTCACATGAATTAGCCCAGTAGACTTTGTTATGGCTACTTTCAAGAATGACATGTCAAACCCCAAAATCTCACTGGAAGTAGTGACACTCTCACAAATAAATTAAACCCAATAAAAATAGTTACTCCAATGAATGGTAATTGAGAGAAAATAATAAAGAAGCGATATCACATGCTCTCACCAAGATGAAAGAAATATGCCCTCAGTTTAGAAATAATACGATCTCAAGTCAAATAAAAATGCTAGTCAACCCATTTTATTTATCTCTTTTTTTTATTATTATTATGCACCACTACATCTTTTTAGCCCATATAACTAGCTTCTACTTCAAACTATAGTTCCCTAAAATCAAGAAGGACTTTTATTAGGATGTAACGTAGGCTAAGGACATGGCTAACACAGAAGGGAAATAAGGAAAACAAATTGTATGTTTGAGAAAAAATGCAGAGATTTTTTTTTTAAGTTGCAAGGTGTATTTCACCTATTGTTATTATTTTTATTCTTTTGAAACAACAACTTTTTTTTTTTTTGCTTTTATTTGGCATAACTTCACTAAACAAAATAATTATTTACATTTTCTCAAACATAAATAGGTGATGGAACTTATAAGACATCGGGTAATACTCCAAATCGGAGTGGGTCAAGATGATAAGTTGACAAAGAAAAAGTTTTTTTTTTTTTAAAGGCTCAAAAGGGTTAACTATGGATATTTAATAAAAGGGATGGCTAGAAAGACTCAAACGGATCAAAGATGGCATTTCCATCGTCTTTTAGGGCTCTAAATAATCATCTATATCTACTAGTTAGATGGGCTTTCCAATATAGCAACACATATTTTTTTTTCTTTTTTTTATTTTACAATTTATTTTTTAGGGTTAACTCAAAAGAAATCTAGAGATCGTGTGTAAAATAATAAACTGTTAAGCTGTATAGAGAATGGGCAAAAGAGTTACTCTCCAAGAAAATGATAGGCTCAACAACTCACTTGGCACTTATTTATGACATGTTCATTCCTTCAAGCAACTCATATTTGTCTCCGACATCAACATGTAAAGTAGCAAATATAGCGTAACATCACTTAAGACCAAAGATAATACAAATACTAAAATTTGAAATTAATCATGTCATCCAATGTTAAAACAAATCATACAATTTTTTTTTTAAACAACATTCTACCCCCCAACCTATTCTAAGTATGAAAAGAAAATATGCATGCAGAAATGTGAATATGATGCAAAACAACTAATTAGAAAAGTTACACTTAAAATGATAGAAAAAGAAAATGGATTTTTTTTAAAGGCTCAAAAATTTGAAAATGTATATTTATAGAGGAGAAAGAAGAAGAAAAATGAACATAAAAACTTAATAAAGAAAAAGAAAATGTCTGAATTTTTTTTATTTTTTGTTTTTTTACTTTTTTTATTATTTTTTTTTCAAACGATGAAAATGCGTTTCTAGAGTCACTACACTCCATATTCAACCATCTTCAACACGAAACGTTAGCAACAGTTAGTTTCTACAACAAAAAATCAGTAAAAACTTAACAAAGATTCCACAATTGTCAACTATTCACTCCCCCCAACCAGAACGAAACATTGTCCTCAATGTTTTAAAGGAAAGAAGTAAAGTTTAGAAGACATCACCTGGGTGGTGCAACACAGAAGAAAATATTTACAGGCGGAGAGTTAAATCTAATTTGTACTTCTTACTGCGGCTACTGTTACCATCATTATTTGGATGCTCCAACACAAAGGTCCAGGGGTCTGGCTCCGGTCTATAAGCTTGTAACAGATCAAGTAGCTCATTAGCAGTGTAAGCACAAATAAAGAGTTTTTTCGCATTAGAGGGAATGAAATAGTTTTTTATTGTATGGTTAAGAAATGCGATAAAGCCATCATAAAAGTTATTGACATTTAACAAACCGATGGGTTTCTGGTGGATGTGCAGATGGGCCCAAGATGCTAGTGTGATAAGTGCCTCTAGTGTTGCAAGGTCTCCTGGAAGGAAAATAAAAGCATCAGCATGATTAAGCATTTCAGTTATTCTTTCTTGCATACCTGAGACGACTAACTCTTCTCCAGTTGATGAGTCAGACAAACTGCCCAATGGTTTTAGGACTCTTGGGATGATGCTTAACACTTGACTTCCTTTGACAAAAGCTGCTTCTGAGACCATTTTTGATAACCCTCGGTTACCTCCTCCATACACCAAGTGTAATTTTCTCTTTGCTATACTTCGACTAAGATCGACGGTTGCCTCAACGAACTCTTTATGTTTGCCATAGTTAAATCTAGAAAGCACACAAATGTTCTTGAATTGTCTATTTGGAGTAGCTCCCATCGGGATACTTCTCAAAAAATAATTTGTGAGTGCTTGACAAAAAAAAATCACATTTAAGAGTCTTGGTGACAGTGGGTCACAGTTGTGTATGAGGTAACATGTCGGTGTCAAATAACGCGTAAAGCACGTGACTTGTGAGTCAAAAAGGAAACAGTAAAAAGGAAAAAGCAAACAGTAATAAAATTATTAAAGACAATAATGCACACAATAAAACAATAGTGAAATAAAATAACAGTAAAGTAAAATGATATTTACAGGTAGTTGCGACTGTGGCTCACATCTTCCTCTGGTTTTATGTCCAGAAACGGCTTGAACGCCCTCTATGGGTCGAGGATAGGCTTTCTATCCAGGTTTCTTATAAACTGGCAAACATGGTCGTTTACATTCAGATTCCCGAGACTATATCATGCATGCTCTTTCTGAAATAATGGTCATAACTAGAGAATCGCTCCTTGCGCATATCCACTGGGATGCGTTTCAAGAGACAAAAGGATATCATCCAATGACTCCTTATTCAAGCCATCCCTAATGAATTGAATCTTATCTTCCCTGTTATCAGACACCATTCCTAAAGAACATGGGTTTTTATTGCAACTCATTCTGGCACACTTATGACCAGCAACAGAAATTTTTCGAGCTCGTCGTTTTCTTGCATAATTTCCTTTACCACAACCAGGCATGTATGCAATAAATTTTGGAGGTAACTCACCTGCCGATCGTACTTTAGCCTTGATTAACCAACGGATGTCAGCAGGTATGTTATTCCTCATGAGTAATCGCATGCGTTCGAACCGAGCTTTATAGATCGTAAGGAGGGCATTCTGAGGAACTGAAGGGAATCGCTTGTGAAGCTTTGCTAGAATGTCGTTTCTGTCCATACTTTCACCTCAGAATATCAGTTATTATGGGAAACTGAAGTAACCGACTTGATTGTCACGGAGTACCGTTATCCGCCACTTCACCGGGGTAACAAACTAAAGCACACAAATAGAAAAACAAATTAAAACACGCAAAGAAAATTAAAATCGTCCTCTTATTGAATTTACCTCAAGCTCCAACTGGATGTCGTAAACACTTCTCTCAATATCTCTGAGTTGGCTTTCTAGATTCTCAACATAGGCTACTAACTCTAGTGGTTATAGAGCCTAAATGCGTTGTGTGTTACAAAATTGAATCTGCCTTTTGAGATGAGTTTTGACACGTTGAAGTGGTTTAAGAATGTTCAGGAGAAACGGTCTAAGTATGGTACTCATGATTAAAAAATGATAAGAGAAAACTTAATAGTTAAACAAACACACTTATGCAAAAAATAATTTCAATTAGCAAAAGAATAATATAAAGAAAGAAAAAAAATATCAAATCACCGAAAAGAAAAAAAAATTCAATTCAATTCAAATTTGGTGGGTCACTCAAATTTATTTCGGTGTCTTTTTCATGTGGTTGGTACTCTAGATATGGCTTTAATATTTGACCATTAACTTTAAATGTGACATCGTTCTTTGGGTCCTTAATTTCAATTGCCCCATGTGGAAAAACAGTATGTACAATAAATGGGCTAGACCAATGAGAGCGTAACTTACCTGGGAATATGTGCAAGCGAGAATTGAATAAAAGCACTTTCTGACCTGGAGTGAAAGATTTTCTCATAATTTTCTTGTCATGGAAGACTTTCATTCGTTGCTTGTAAATCTTGGAATTTTCGTATGCGTCATTGCGAATTTCTTCAAGTTCTGCCAGCTGTAATCTTCTTTCTGAGCTGGCTTGCTGCATGTCAAAGTTGAATTTCTTGATTGCCCAATATGCACGATGCTCGAGTTCCACAGGTAGGTGGCAAGTTTTTCCATACACTAGCCTGTAGGGTGACATCCCAATCGAGGTCTTGAAAGCCGTTCTATATGCCCATAATACATCATCAAGTCTTAATGACCAATCTTTTCTGTCTGGCCTCACCGTCTTTTCTAATATGTGCTTTATTTCTCAATTGGAGATCTCAACTTGGCCACTGGTTTGCGGATGATATGGGGTCGCCACTTTGTGAGTGATTGAATACTTTGTCAAAAGAGACTTGAATGCTTTGTTACAAAAATGGGCACCACCATCATTGATTATTGCTCGAGGGAATCCAAAGCGGGAAACAATGTTGCTTTTCAAAAATCCTATCACCACCTTATGATCATTAGTTCTACATGGAATTGCTTCTACCCATTTCAATACATAGTCAACAGCAACCAATATGTATTGATGACCAAAAGACGGGGGAAAGGGTCCCATGAAGTCGATACCCCATACGTCAAAAATCTCAACCACTAAAATTGGATTTAGTGGCATCATGTTCCTTCGTGTAATGCTCCCCATTCGTTGACACCTATCACATGAAGAACAGAAAGTGTAAGCGTCTCGAAATATAGTTGGCCAATAGAAACCACATTGTAAAACTTTAGTTGCTGTTTTCTTAGCACTGAAATGGCCTCCACAAACTTGTTCATGGAAGAATAAAAGAATATTCTGAATTTCATTTTCTGGGAGACATTGTGTAACAATTTGATCTGCACAATACTTGAATAAATACGGGTCATCCCAAAAGAAATTCTTTATCTCTGCAAAGAATTTAGCCTTGTCTTGCTTGGTCCAATGCTCTGGAAGTTTACCTGTAACAAGATAATTAACTATATCAGCATACCAAGGTAATACTTCCACACTCATTAATTGTTCATCTGGAAATGACTCATTCAATATTAATGGATCCGTAATTGTGTCAAAATGGAGATGAGAGAGGTGATCTGCCACAACATTTTCTGTCCTTTTCTTATCTTTGAATTCCAAGTCAAATTCCTGCAAAAGTAACACCCAACGAATTAGTCTAGCTTTTGCATCTTTCTTTGTGAGAAGATATTTAAGAGCAGCATGATCTGTGAATATAATTATTTTACAACCAATGAGATAGGATCAAAATTTCTCTAATGCAAACACTACTGCTAGCATTTCTTTTTCAGTAGTTGAATAGTTCAATTGTGCATTATTAAATGTCATACTAGCATAGTAAATAACGTGGGAAATTCGATCAACTCTTTGTCCTAATACTGCTCCTACTGCATAATCAGATGCATCACACATGAGCTCAAATGGTAAGCTCCAGTTTGGGGGCTGAATGATGGGTGATGATGTTAACAATTGCTTTAGTTTTTCAAATGCCACAAGACATGAATCATCAAAGATAAAAGGTACATCCTTAGCAAGTAAATTGCATAAGGGTCTAGAAACTTTACTAAAATCTTTAATGAAATGTCTATAGAAACCAGCATGCCCAAGGAAAGATCTTACTTCTCTGACTGTTTTGGGTGGAGGAAGATTAGAAATGAGATCCACCTTGACTTTGTCAACCTCAATACCTTTGCTTGAAATGATGTGACCGAGAACAATACATTGTTTTACCATAAAATGACATTTCTCCTAATTTAAGACCAAGTTCTTCTCGATACATCTTTGCAGAACTAGTGTTAGATGATGTAAACATTGATCAAACGAATCACCAAAGACAGAAAAGTCATCCATAAAGACTTCAAGGAATCGTTCAACCATATCAGAAAAAATGCTTAACATGCATCGTTGAAATGTAGCAGGTGCATTACATAATCCAAATGGCATTCTCTTATATGCAAATGTGCCAAAAGGGCAAGTGAAAGTGGTATTCTCTTGATCTTTTAGTGCTATGGGGATCTGATTGTATCCTGAGTAGCCATCTAGAAAGTAATAAAATTCATGGCCTGCTAATCTATCAAGCATTTGATCGATAAATGGTAAAGGAAAATGGTCTTTACGTGTGACATAATTCAACTTTCTATAATCAATGCATACACGCCATCCTGTAGTTACTCTAGTTGGTATCAATTCATTATCAGCATTGGTAACTACTGTGACTCCTGACTTTTTAGGGACAACTTGTACAGGCCTGACCCATGAACTATTAGAAATTGGGTAAATAATACCTGCGTCTAATAGCTTAAGGACTTCAGTTCTAACAACTTATTTCATATTAGGATTTAACCGACGTTGCATTTCCCTAGTAGATTTAGCATTTTCATCGAGGTGAATATAATGCATGCAGTCTACTGGGTTTATACCTTTGATGTCTGCTATGGTCCATCCTAATGCTCCTTTGTGCTCTTTTAAAACATCCAACAACTTACTTTTTTGTTCGTCATTTAGGGATGATGAGATGATTACCGGTAGAATACTTTCTTCTCCCAAAAATGCATATTCTAGAGTGTTGGGCAATGGTTTGAGCTCGAGTTTCGGTGGCGATTCTGATGATGAGATGAGTTTCTTCTCTGATGGTGCTAGTTGTTCAACTCTTGACTTCCATTTATTAGTGTCCATAGATGGTGCTGAGTCAAGCAGGGCGTTGACCTCATCAACCGATCTGTCAATATCAAAATCAAAACCAAAGTGAGTTAAACATGTTTGTAAAGGATCATCACTAAAGTTTGAAAGAAAAGTGTTATCAACTATTGTTTCTATTAAATCCACATCAACAATTCCATCATCTGCATTATGAGGTTGTTTGGCAATGTTGAAAATGTTCAACTCTATAGTCATGTTGCCGAAGGACAACTGCATATTTCCAGTCCTGCATTGAATGTGAGCATCTGCAGTTGCCAAGAAAGTTCGGCCTAGAATAATGGGGATGTGCTTCCTTGAATCCTGTATTGTTTGAGTGTCAATTACAATGAAATCAACAGGAAAATAAAACTTGTCTACTTGGATAAGCACGTCCTCCACAATACCACGAGGTATTTTCGTGGACCGATCTGCAAGCTGTAACACCACTGGAGTTGGGTGTAATTCTCCAAGTCCAAGTTTCAAAAATACTGAGTAAGGCAACAGATTTACACTAGCTCCTAAATCCAACAAAGCTTTCTCAATTGTGTGGTTCCCTATGCTACATGAGATAGTGGGGGAGCCTGGGTCTTTGCATTTTAGAGGAATTTTGTGTTGGAGTATAGAACTAACATTTTTTTGTTAAAAATGCCTTCTTTTGAACGTGAATGTTTCTCTTTTTAGTACAAAGATCTTTAAGAAACTTGGCATAAGATGGAACTTGCTTTATAGCATCAAGTAAAGGGATGTTAACACTTACCTGTTTGAAGATTTCGAGAATCTCACTTGTGGATTTTCCCTTCTTTCCTTTCGCTAACATCTGAGAAAATGGAGCTTTGGGAACATATTCTCGTGGGTTGGTTTCTTCTTTCTCCTCCGGTGATGATTCCTCAACATTCACAGGTACAATTTGATTTTCTTTTGTCACCAGCATCTCCACTTTGTTGTCGACTTCTTTTTCTTTTCACAAGGTCATGACTGCTTTGACCTCTCCATGCTGCTGTGGTGAACTGGTACTTGCTTCATGTACTCCTTTAGGATTAGGCACTGGTTGACTTGGAAACTTGCCTTTCTCAACGGTCATTGCCAAGGTCTGAACTGAAGAAACAAGTTGTCCCACCATCTTCTCGAGGCTTGAAACTGATTGGGCTTGTGAGTTGAAGCCTGCTCTCAACTCATTTCGTAGTCTATCAATGGTGCGGTTCTGTTGCTCAATCGTGGAGTGAGTAACATTCTTAAAATTCTGGAATGCATCCTCTTATGGTATGGGTTGAGAGTAGTTCTGGTTCTGATTGTATGGTCTAAATGGGGGCTGAGAGGCTTGAGAAATTTGAGAAATTTGTTGCATTGGTGGAGCTGGAGCTGCTAGTCCATTCTGTTGGAATCCTTGAGACCATGAAAAATTGAGGTGGTCTCTCCATCCAGGGTTATATATGTTGGAGTATGGGTTGTAATTTGATGGTTTTCTCATTACACCTATGGCATTGGCTTGATCGGAGTATGAGTCATGGTCATGTGGTTCTGTTGATTTAGCAGTCGATAATGATGCTATTTGTCGAGCAAGACCTTCAACCATCTCCTTGACTTCTTTGATTCCCGAAGTTGACTCGCCAATTTGAACCTCATTTACTCCCTTAATTCTTCTAGTATTCCTGAGTGATCGACTCCGTTGTTGGGAATTATCCGCTTGTCGCTGGAAGAATTCCCAAATCTCTGATGCACTTTTTGACATTAGCTCTCCTCCACATGTTGTCATTAGCCATTCTTGCACATTCGGCAATAATCCCTCCAAAAAGTATTGGCATTTGTGTCATTTCTCATACCCATGATATGGACACTTCAAGAGTAGCCCATTGAATCGCTCCCATGTTTCAAAAAACTGCTCGTCTTCTCTCTGGGTAAACTCTGAAATTTCCCTGCGAATAGCATTTGTTTTATGCACTAGGAAATATTTATTCAAAAATTTTGTTACCATTTGTTCCCATGATGTAATGCTATTAGCAGGCAATGTATTAAGCCATGAACGAGCTCTATCCTTTAAAGAAAATGGGAATAGTCTAAGTTTTACATCATCATCTGAAAAATTCTCATATTTAAATGTTTGACAAATAGCACGAAAATCATTCAAATGATTATATGGGTCCTCATTTTCTAGGCCATAGAATGTTGGGAAACAATTTAGCACACTAGGTTTTAGTTCAAAACTCCTGGCAGCTACATTTGGGTATCTTATGCATGATGTGCTCAAATTAGCTAAAGGACTGAAGTAGTCCTTAAATGGCCTCTCCTGTGGTTGCAAATCCATTTTATTTTTAACTTGTTTGTGTGTGCGAAGTGTTTTCTCAAGTTCAAGGTCTATATGTTCAAGATTAGGTAATAATGACCTTCGACCATGCATGCAAAACAAATAAAATAAAAATAAAGATGAGAACAAAACAAATAAAAATAAAGAAGAGGGGGAAATTACGATACTAACCTTATTACGCTATTACAACATTACTATAAAAATACATAAAAACAAATACGTAAAATAAATTAAGTAAAAATAAATTAATAAGATAAACAAAAATTACAAAGAAAAATAAATTACAAAATTTTAAAGAAGAGAAAAAAAAAGAAATACTAACCTTTAAATGTAGATTCACTTTTTTTTAAAAAAAAATACAAGAAAAAAATTAAATGGAATTATTCACAAAAATTAATTCTATAAATTAAAATTACTTACCTCCCCGGCAACGGCGCCAAAAACTTGTTGTGTAAATTTTATTGAACTCGCAAGTGCACGAATCTATTGTAGTATAGATCAATGGTCACAAGTGTCGATCCCACGAGGAGGTGGGTTTTAATTATGTGTAGAATTAATTTTGTAAATGGGTGATTGGATTTGTGGTGGAAATGATTTGGAATATGCTAAATCTTAAATTAAATTAGCGAGAATAAATTCTAAAATTGGAATTGAAATGACGAGAATAAATTGAAGAGAAATTTATTGAAATGACGTACTTGGGTATCTGGATCCGTATCAACATACATCATGAGCTAAATATTCCTTATTAATACCAATTAAATCATGAGGGGGGAATCCACACCTCATGAACCACACTCTAATCAATATGGTGCTAAGGGCTTATCGTGCCAAACAATAATAACATTATACTAGAGAGCCGGTGTAACCAAGGCGGTATCTAAACAAGATTATTATTATTTGTTGACGAGAAGTCAAAACATCCACAAAAACTAGAGGGGAAGAGAAAATAAATTTACCAAATTAAGCCCATGACACATGTTGAGACTTCACCTTCAACCCAAGCTTGAAAGAAAATTAGCTACTCATAATTGAACTAGGGGCAAAATGAGAATTTATTAAAATACATAGAAAATACAAGATGGAGAAGGAATTACAGAAAATGGATCCTAAAAATAGATTCAGAGATATCAAATTAGGGGGGAGAGGCCCCCTTTTTATAGATACATGGAGTAAATCATGGCCATCGGATTAAAAACAGTTTGGATGCTCAGGATTGCGCCACATCATCAGTCAACAGTACGCGGTTTGACCACGTGGATGAACAGTAACACGGTTTGACCTGGGTTGAACAGTGACGCGGTTTGGTTGAAAATAATCCTGTGTAATGCATGTACCGTACACGATATTTTTCGTCCACTAATATGCTGCCATGTCACCATCAATAGTACATAAGAATTTTAGCCCAATAGGTTCGTGACACCTCATCAGTCAATGCCACATCATCGGTCAATGCCACATCATCGATCCGTCTATGTGAACAGTGTCATGAACAGTAACGTAGACAGTATCGTACACGTGAATAGTACTGTACATGTGAATAGTGCCATTTTTCCTTTTATGCTCCTCTTAAGGTTTTCGACCGTCCTGAGTTCAAAAGTGATGGCTGTTTTGCCGTCTGATCTCTCGTTTATTGTGAAATGACTATGATGCCCCTAAAATACATAAAATACTTAATTAAAATAAAACATACATAATTAAATTACAAGAAGCTTAAATACATAAAAGTAAGGGTTGTTAGTAAGACTTAAAATATAAAATGACGATTTTCTCCTTTATAAATAGGCATTTTGTAACACTCAACACCTATCTTGTGTGATAATACTAATGCTATCAATCTATCGAACAATCCCATTCACCATTCTAGAACTAAGCATATAAAGATTAGACATCATTTCCTAAGAGATCATGTTAAAAAATGAGATATTGTGATTAAATTTATTTCTACTAGAAATCAACTTGTAGATATCTTTACAAACCCCCTTAGTGAAGAGCAGTTCATAAAGATAAGACATAAGCTTGGAAGGATGAATGTTGCATCTTAAATTATAATTTTTTTTCTTTGTATGGCGTTATTGATTGATATTATTAATATATTTGATATGTTTGCTCGTGTATATATTCATGTTTCATGTATTAAATGACTTATTGAAAAGTTTTAATCACAAAATGATTTAAAATCAATCAAGTTTTAAGCAAAAAATAAATTGGTGTGCACAATACAAGTTAACTAGTTAACCAAAATTCAATAAGATGCAGAATAACTTTTGAAGTAGAACCAACATACCGATTGTAACCAATCGATAAGCCATTTTCTCAAGGACTACTCACTAGACAAAGCTGGATAGCTGGATAGAGAAAATCGGTAAATCGTTTTCTTAATGTTTACTTACTGGATAAAACCGATCAGTCGGTTATGAAAAAACGGTAAAGCGTTTTCGTAATATTCACTCACTGAACAAAATCGACCATCCGATTAGTGAAAAAGCGCTAAGTTGGATTCTTATTTTTAAAGCATGTTCATCTTCGTCCTCTTTATTCGGTAATCCAGTTCTCTCTCTCTCTAAAAACCGTTTTCTTCCTCTCTCATTCTCACTCAAAAATCCACCATTTTCATTCGATTGTTACACCAAATTGATTCAAAAAAATCATTCCTGTCATTCCTTATGCTTAAAATTGTCTTCCAAACTCATTTTTATGATCAAAATCACAAGATCCCAAATCTAACCTAGGTTTTCACCCGAATTTTATCTCCAAATTTTTCTTTCTTAAGTCAATTTTTACTCAAATTGAACACATATATTCCTTTTAAATTTCATCATCTTACTTTTAATTAGTTCATTTTTCTTTAAATCACTCAAATATTATCATGTTTAGTTCAAGGGCGAGTAGAGGAAAAGGGAAAGCACATGTTCCACCACCCTAACGGGCGCACCAGGAAGAGAGCACTTCCAATCAATCTGATTTTGAATCAAGGCACTTCTTGGATAAGTGTTTGGCTAAGCGTCTTCGCCAAAAAATTATTACTCGTACGGTGTTGAGTGTTAGAAAGTGTATATTTATAAAGGAGAAAATCGTCATTTTACATTTCAAGTCTTACTAACACCCTTACTTTTATGTATTTAAGTCTCCTGTAATTTAATTATGTGTGTTTTATTTTAATGAAGTATTTTATGTATTTTAGGGGCACCATGGTCATTTCACAATGAATGAGAGATCAGACAACAAAACAGACATCACTTTTGAACTCAGGACAGTCGAAAACCCTAGGAAGAGCATAAAAGGAAAAATGACATTGTTCACATGTACGGTACTGTCCATGTTACTGTTCACGACATTGTTTACATATACGGAATGATAACATGGCATTGACCGATGATGTGGCATTGACTGATGAGGTGTCACGATCTTATTGGACTAAAATTCTAATATACTGTTGATCGGTGACGTGGCAGCATGTCAGTAGACCAAAAATCGTGTGTACAGTACATGCATATACACGAGATTATTTACAACCAAACCGCGTCACTATTCAAGCCGCCTGACTGTTCAAATCGCGTGGTCAAACCGTGTTACTATTCAAACCACGTGGTCAAACTGTGTACTGTTGACTGATGACGTGGCGCAATCTTGAGCGTCCAAAATGTTTTTAATCTGATGGTCATGATTTACTCAGTGTATCTATGAAAAAGGGGGCTCCCCCCTAATTTGGCATCCCTGAATTCATTTTTGAGTTCTATTTTTTGTAATTCCTTCTCCATCTTGTATTTTCTACGTATTTTAATAAATTCCCATTTTACGCCTAGTTTAATTATGAGTAGGTAATTTTCTTTCAAGCTTGGGTTGAAGGTGAAGTCTCAACATGTTCCATGGGCTTTAGTTGGTAAATTTATTTTCTCTTCCCCTCTAATTATTGTAGATGTTTTGACTTTTCGTCGACAAATAGTAATAATCTTGTCTAGATACCGTCCTGGTTTAACCGGCTCCCTAGTACAAGGTTATTACTATTTGGCACGATAAGCCCTTAACGCCATATTTATTAGAGATGAGGAGTGGTAACCCCCCCTCATGATTTAATTGACGTTAATAAGGAATATTTAGCCCATGGAGCATATTGATGCAGATCCAGATACCCAAGTGCTTCAATTATAATAGTTTCCACTTTAATTTAATTTTACCATTTCAATTTAAATTTTACAATATTTCAAATCATTTTTACCATAAATCCAACTACCCACTTAGAAAATTAATTCTACACATAATTAAAATCCACATTCTCGTGGGATCGACACTCATCACCATTGATGTATTCTACAATAGATTCGTGCGCTTGCGAGTTCAATAAAATTTGCATAACATACGATATTTCCTACCTTCTATATTTTAATTGATTGGCTTCGTAGTCTCAATATTAACAATAGAAATTTGTTCCAATTGTTGAAAGAAGTTGGCTGGATTAATGCTCTTGTAATTGAGGAGAATGTGTATCCCGACTGGGTGAAAGTATGTTACTTGAATATGGATACTTCCGCAGAGAAAGAGAATCAAGTAATCACTAATGTTGGAGGAGTTTTAAGTGAATTTGATGATACATAGTTGAATTCTATCATAGGAACCTACGATAATGGCTTAGAAATCTTTTCCGATAGGAAAGCCCCTGATATTGATCATTTTGTTCATGTTAATGTCGTTAGAAATATATGTAGGCATATTGATCTTTATGATGAAGTCTGTAACATCCATTTTCGTACTCAATATCTATGCCTACAATCTCATATTTTACTTTGTCTTATTCAGACCATTGTTCTTCCTAGGTCGGGGCACTTAGATGAGGTTTCTCACATGGATGTTGCTTTGATTGATTCTATCCTTAGGCATCGTCTGGTTAAATTTGAGTACACCATTATACGCATCATGTGAAACGACCCACCCCGAATCCCTTGGGCGAGTCAATCTAGTCTCATCAAAACGAACTTGATAATAATCTAATTAGTAAGGATTCTGCCGAAAATTCGGGAGAGTCTCCTTTATATATATAACACTCCTAAACTACAAATATGTAAAACAAGCACTCCCAATATAATTCAATATACAACAACAACTCCAGTGATCAACATCCTCAACCAAAATGCTGAGTTTTATATCTCTAGAGTCTCAAAAGATATTATTATAACTAATATTAATATCTCAGTTTATTCGTAATCCCAAAAGAATAATATAACAAAAATTACACAATCCCAACAGGACGGGATAACCAAGATGACCTAATAAAAACACCTATATCTTCTAACACCATCACGTGGCTAAGACTTAAAATATATTTACAGTCGCTGGGTAGGTCTGGTGTACTTGCAACCTCCTGGTGGGGGGAAAATATAATAGAAACGGGGTGAGTTTAAAACTCAGTGAGATCAGTGAGTCGATAGTAGTTTTTTAAAATTAATTCTTACTTTAAAAGAAATAATCATATCATTTCCAAACATGATTCCGTCAAACCATATGCAAGAAACCAGTAGTAAATTATTTAACATTTAAATCAGATTACTAACCATGGAAATCATATCACAATATCATATAGAAAACACAAATCTGAAAATCATCACCAAACAAGTACCCAGGGAAATAATCTCATCATATCCAGACCTCAACGGATGGGCAATGTCGTACTATTTAGGTACCGTCATGCTTCGGAGCTACATGGATAGACAGGGAAATACCATCTCATATCTCATCATATCTGCACATGCATAATCTAGTCCCCAAAGGACAAAAACACCCAAGTACACGACCCAAAGCCTCTGTGTGTACTGTTGGTTAATTTTGTAAGCAATTGCTACCAATGCCAATGTACAAGTATACACAACAAGTAATAAAGTAATGAGTATTCAAGATCGTCTCCACAGGGATTGATGTTACTTGAAATGATATAGCAATCACAATAGTGAACATCAACTTAAGGTCTAAGCTAACAATTGTAAAGTAATTTCTATCGTAATTAATGTTTGTGAGAGAATTAAATAAAACAACACCGTAATGAAATAAACTATGTTAAATGTGTCTAAGATTTAATTGAGATTATAGTAGTTGAATGATCAAACTCTCCTTATGGGGGTGACTGTTTTCTTTATCAAATTAGCACCAGTTGTTACGGCAAGTGCTGCAGCACTAGACAGAATAAATCTGCATCCCCAACTATTGCATATTGGAAGTTTCATACCCTTAAATCTACTAACAATGACCAGTTGCTAATCTACTTATGGCATGGCATTATGATCTTTAGTCTCTCCACCCTACAAGGTGAACACCTATGTCTAGTGTGTCACAAATCTTAACTTCAAGCATTGCCCTTATGGGATTCAAGATAACTTAATTCAGGAAACTCAACTTAAGATAAAGTAATACTCTAATAATATTCGCTAAGACATGCCTTTTTGCTGCTCTATCTTAACTGAAACTACCAAATGGGTGGTCAACCGAAATAAAAGTTATATTCATAAAAACGACTAGAGTAAAATGCTACAGCAATGACATAACAACATATAAAAACAGCTAAGAACCCAATGGATTATTTGTCACTCAACTACAAGTAAATTTAGTTCATAATCTGAATGAGAAAAATAAACATAAATATATTGATCAAGGAATACATCAGACAATTAAAGGAAGAAGATAAATATAAGTTGAGCACGGTGAAAGACAAATCCAAATAATTCTGCACGATTCTTCAATGTTACCGAAACATCACTCTTTAATTCTGATCTTCTTCTTTTTTCCTTTGAAATTATTCTAATGATAATTCCCTTGCCGCCTTTCTATGTGGTGCACGCCTCCCTTTTATATTATAAATTAAGGTAAACAAAAGCCCATGAGCTTGCATGCGTTAAATTAGGAAACATGCATATTGCGATTCTATGGCTGACCTGCGCTTAAGTTTTCTCGCATTGCTCCCAGATTGCTACAACACTGGTTGCTCTAACATCTGTAACCATACTGCACTATTCCCGATTGTGCTTTACTTCTTTTGCGACTGTCTTCTTTCCTCCTCTTGCTCGTCTAATGCCTCAACATCCCCTCATGAATCAAGACTTTCTGAAAACCTACAATTATACACCTGTTTTTAGCACAAATTACTTTGATTTAAGCAAAACTTATTAAGACTCAACTAAAATGAATGTTTATGCAAAATATAACCAAAATGTAATAAAAACACCTTATTTGATCTCTAAGTGATCTTGAGTTAAGTCTAGAAAGGATGTAATAACTCTCATTTCCTAGAGTTATCGTGTTCTCACTTCTATCTATACCTATCTTTACTTGACATTCTCATAAATACTAAAAAACACTCAATTTATCTTCATTATGTTTTCAAATCCATACACAAATATTAGAGAACATAGCTTCACGCAACACATGCATTCAGAAACACAATCCCCCTAAACTTGAGAATTACTGTGTCCTCACAAGCATACGAAACAAAGGCACATGAGTTGACAAGGATATGAAAGACTTTAGAAAATACCACACAAACTGAAAAATAGAAGGAAAAGAAAGTTGGGTTTTTTTTTTAAGTGAACTAGCAAGGAAAGAATACTCCCCTGTTGTGGGGACTGCGGCACATGACGGGATGCTATCAATGCTTCTTGGATGCACTGCGCAACTTATCCTTTGGGGTAGCGTGTGGGGAAGTAGCTGGCAATGCCTTTGTCTTTTTCTTCACGGGGTTGATGAGAGGAGTTGTGGCTCGGGTAGCTGGCGTGCTTGCCACTGATTTGGCATGTTTTAGTTGTGGCGAGGTTGCTGTAGCAGTGCCTTTAGATGTATTTCCTTTTCTTTTGCTGGATTGTCGCGGACTAGTACGAATAGGCTGGCTAGGAGTTTGTTGTGGAGGAATTGGAGTTGACGTATCAGCTGCCTGGCTCTCAGTTGTGATGGCAGCAATGATATCAAGTAGCTGCTTGGCTTCTACAGGTGTAGGCGTAACTCTGGTTGCTGCAGCAGCCAACTCGGCATCAACTTAATCCATTTCATCTTCAGAGGCTGGAGGTGTTGCCATTTTTGCTTTACCTTTGCCCTTACCTTTTCCCGCAAGGACTGGAATGGACGGTTCCTCTTTAAGGTCTTCCTTCTCATCTTCTTAAATAATATGCCTTTTTTTGGTCTTAGACTGAGTGGGGATGGAGGGTTCCTCACGTTCTTTCTCAGAGTTGTCCTCTGCCTCTGTTGATGAGCTATCAGTTTCAGACTTGTCACCTTCTTCCTCAGGTTGATAAGATGGATCCTTATCTTCTAATTCTACCTCTGTTTGTGGTTCGGCTGTAGCTTCTTCTTCTGGTTCATCTGTGGCAGTGGCTTCTTCACTAGCTTCTGCTGGAGCTCCTGTGGCGTTGGTGATAAAATTGTACTAATGGAGCAATGAATCAAGGAAGTTCCGGTGAGTACGTTTCATGTACAGAGCGAGTTGGTGCAGTTGTTTGTCCAGGTACTGTAGATAACTCCAAAACCAATCGTTTTCCCTCTGTTAAGCTTCAGCACATTGAGTTATACTTGCGTTGAGTACCTGGATTGTCTATTCAAAACCAATAGCTCGTCTCGCTCCTGTTACAACAGCTGGTTCAGTTGTTGTTCCAACACTCTCTCCAGCAACTCTCTCAACGGTACGTACCGTAAAGGCACCATCATTCTTGATATGGTCATCTCTTACGTCAAGACGAACACCGAAAACTACAAAAATGCTAGTGATAAGTGAAAAAATAGTAAGGTAGCAGTCCTGTGAGTCTTAACCGCACAATATCGAATTTTTGTTGCGATGATGCTACCCACATCTATGGGAAGCTCTCGAACAATGACATATAACAAGACCAACCTCTCTTGTGAAACCGTAGTAGTGTGAGTGGTTGGTATAAGCCTAGATTTCAGAAATTTGACCCACACCTTAGCAATAGGTTTCAAATCTATCCTATTAACTACACGCCCTTCCTCGTTGGCCCACGATGCCCATTCGATTGTAAGAGTTGTGAAAATGGTGTTCCATTTTTTCGGGGTCAATTTACCAAGCAACTTGACATACTCACAATTAATTTCAGCAGGTAAATTATAAAAAGCATTTATAACACGGGAGTCTAATGGAACAAGTGTATTTCTTACCCAAATGTTGTGCTGATCCAGGCTTACCAAATTGGCGTAAAATTCTTTGACTACTGGTAACACAGGATCTCGAGGGTGGTTGCAAAACTCTAACCATCTTCGCTTTGCTGCAGCATTGTGTATTGTTTGCACAATTCCAGTGAGTCGTTCTGGAAATTGAAACCCTTTTTCTTCCAGAATTTTACACGGCTCTATGAATTCTTCATATTTTTCTTCGGCATGGTAACTCTGGAAGCGTGACGGATCTTTGAGGCGGCTGGCTATTTTCTTATACCTCGGCATTGCTGTAGCAGTAACAAATTGAGGCTAATGTCCCTGAGAGTAAAATGAGAAGAAGAGGTTAGAATTATGAGAGTTGTACTTTGCGAAGGAGATGGGGAATAGTGCCGTAGAGTACTACGCATAGTGACTCCTTTTTATAGTGAACTTTAATTGAAGATAAATATGGTAACTAAAGATAAATGAGGGAGGAAAATATTTTGAATTTAATGTGCATATCCCAAAAACATCGGCCAGTGAAATTAAGGCATTAATTTCAGATATTTTTTCGCAATTTCTATCCACATTCATGCCTCCATCTGTCATTTTTTTGTCTCCAATGGTAAGTGAGAGGCTCCATATTTTAATTTACCATAACGGTAAAATTGGTTGTTGCAGCACCCATTCGCTTATTCTAGCAACGATTACATACTCCACACTAAAGCCCTTTCACACGTGGCTCACCTCTGCACTCTGCCACCATACAACCTCACTTGTCAGTACGGAATTCAATTGCTACACATACTTCCCACACACTAAAATTAATTCCAAAATTAATTAAAAATAAAGAGATCAAATGATAGCAAAAGTAAAGAATGCAATCATGTGAAAGGATAAAACTAAATAACTAGAATGGAAGAACAAAATTAAATAAAATGGCAAAGAGGGAGAGCTGTCAACAAAACCAAAGGAAATCAAACTTGGTTTGAGGTGGCTGTCTCCACAATGGGTTGCCTCCCATGGAGCGCTTGATTTAAGGTCCTTCAGCCTGGCCTTCTTTCTTTTCTCAATAGCTGGGTTCTTTAAGGAGTAACACCTCATTTGAACAATCTGCTGCTGGGTGTATGTAATGCTTAACCCTATGTTCATTAACTTTAAATTCTTGACCTGTTTGTTTATCTAGAAGATCAACAGCTCCATGAGGATAAAAATTTAACAGCTTAAAAGAGCCAGACCATCGTGATTTCAGCTTTCCCGGCAATAATCTTGGTCTTGTATTGTGAAGTAACACTAATTAACCAGGATTGAAGTGCCTGTGTTGAATATGCTTGTCGTGCCAGTGTTTTGTCTGCTCTTTATAGATTCTTGCATTTTCATATGAAAATAGCCGTAATTCATCAAGCTCACAAAGTTGAAGCTTCCTTTGCTCTGCTGCAGCATGAATGTCCCAATTTAATTTCTTCAGTGCCCAGTGTGCTTTATGCTCTAGTTCTAATGGCAAATGACGAGCCTTTCCATAAACAATTCGGTAAGGAGATATGCCGAGTGGAGTTTTGTATGCTGTTCTATAGGCCCATAGAGAGTCATGTAACTGTAAAGACCAATCATTCCTTGTTTGGTTCACCACTTTTTCTAAGATCTTTTTAATTTCTCTGTTGGACACTTCAGCCTGACCATTAGATTGTGGGTGATATGTTGTTGTTACCTTGTGTCTGACTCAATATTTCACCATGGCTACAGCAAAGACTTTGTTGCAAAAATGTGTACCCTCTGTTAACATTTATATATTCATAATGTTGATTTTGACGATAACAAACAAATTTAAGAATGATTCAGTTTTTAAAAGCTCAAATTATTTTTATACCTTTTAAATAAATCATTATTTTCACATTTTAAAGGTTTTATATTTAATGAAAAAATGATTTTATGAAATTATTTGTTTTTCAAGTTTATGGTTTAATTGAAAGAGTTTTGAAAACTTTGAAATCAACAAGTATTGCTTGAAATTTTGGAGAAGGATTTATTTGAAAAGTATTCGTAGCATTTTGGGCTATATCATAATTTTAGGAAGTTTTGAGAATAGTAAGCATTATTTAGAAATTATGAAATTGGACTTATTTGCTAAATGTATAACGTTTTGGGCCATAGTACAGTTATACAAAGTTTTGGGATCAAACTGTTATTTTACAAAATAGTTCACTGTAGCAGTCATTGTAGAAAACGGCGATCCGACATCTTGATAACGGTTCGCCAACGTCTAACAGAATTGAAGATTAGCCTCTGGACACTAACGGCGATCCGACATCTAGATAATGGTTAACCGACATTGCACAGAATTGAAAGATTAGCCTTTGGACACTAACGACGATCCGACATCTATAAAATGGCGATCTGACAATTTGAAAATTCAGCCCAACGATCATATTGACCAGTCAAATGGTTATTCGACATCTAGTTAACGGCGATCTGATAGTGAGCAGAAAGTCAATAACGACTAGTTTTCAGCTCCAACTATAAATAAGTTCAATCAAATTCAAACAAGAAGAATTCCAACGATCATCACTGAGCAAAATATTGAGAATACAACTTTCATTGAGCTTTAAATCCTTGTATTCATCTAATTCATTCACACATTGAGCTTTCATTTGTGATCAAACACATTGTGTAAGAGAAATTCATTTGTAATCTTTTTTGTAAAATCAAGTTAAAAGATTGTAAGTGTTGTGATACACTTGGGTTAAGAGATTGGAGATAATCTCTTATTGTGAAGGTCCATTGACACCTTGGAAGTCAATTGTAAGCATTTGAAGCCTTTGAGGCTTGCTTAGTGAAATCCTCAAGCCCGGTGAGCTTGGAGGCGTGGACGTAGGGGGAGATTGCCGAACCACGTAAAAATCATTGTGTTTGCTCTCTCTTCCCTTACTCCTTTATTATTGTGCTTTATTGAATTTATTGTTTTTGATTCCATTAAGGCATTAGATTAAATTGTTGTGTGATTTGCTTAGCTTAATTTTTAGGGAAATTATCATTTGTATACCCTTAGTTTACTCCATTATAAAAAATAGTACAACACTTTGAGGGTGTATCAATTGTCCACCTTAAATTGACAAAATGTATCAGCTGACCACCAAACTGTTAGTTGCCGTTTAAGTATGATGACGTCAGAAGGGTAATTTGGTCTTTTCATATGATACAAATGATAATTTAAAGGTATACAAGTGATAAAAAGAGAATTTAAGGGTATACAAGTGATAATTTTCAAGGGCAAAATCGTTAATTTACTGTAATTCCATTAACTTTCAAACGGCAACTAACAGTTTGGTGGTCGGCTGATACATTTTGTCAACTAAGGGTGGACGATTGATACACCCTCAAAGTATTGTAGTATTTTTGATAACAGAGTAAATATAGGGTATACGAATGATAATTTTTCTAATTTGTAAAATCCCAATTCACCCCCCTCTTGGGTTGCATAACTAGAATTTAATCCTCATCACTAATAATTGGTCTACGAGTGCCAAACCTGGAAAAAAATATTTTTCTAAAGAAAAGCCACCACTGTTTTAGCATCATTGGTAGGTAATACTGCAACTTCCACTCACTTGGAGACATAATCCATAACAACAAGGATATATAAGTTCCCAAAGGATGGTGGGAAAGGGCCCATAAAATCTATTCTCTAGACATAAAAAACTTCCACTTCTAGAATGTTAGTCAATGGCATTTCATGTTTTTTAGTTATGTTCCCTATCCTTTGGCACCTGTCACAACATTTAACAAATTCATAAGCATCTTTAAAAATAGTGGACCAGTAATAACCTGATTGCAGAACTTTAGCAGCTGTTCTATGACCACCAAAATGTCCTCCATATGCTGCAGCATGGCATGACTCTAGTATGTCGTGTATTTCTCCTTCGGAAGCACATCTTCGTATTACTTGATCTGAGCATAACTTATATAAATGTGGATCATCCCACTGATAGCTTCTAACTTCATGAAGAAATTTCTTTTCCTCCTGAAACTTCAGCTTAGGTGGTAGCATCCCACTTACTAAGTAGTTAGCAAAATCTGCATACCAGGGGGGTCCTGACTGTTGCAGCATCTGTGCTTGCTATATTGCCAACAACTGTTCATCAGGAAATGTTTCAGTGATGTCCCTCCTTATCAATGTACTAGTGTCTGCTTCCAGCCGTGACAAGTGGTCTGCCACTTCATTCTCAGTCCCTTTTCTATCTTTAATTTACAGATCAAATTCTTGAAGCAATAAGATCCATCTGATTAATCTTGGTTTGACATCCTTCTTTAAGATTAAGTATTTGATGGCTGCATGGTCTGTGTAAACAGTCATCTTAGTACCCACCAAGTAAGCTCTGAATTTGTCAAAAGCAAATACTATAGGTAGCAACTCTTTCTCTGTAGTGGTGTAATTGATCTGAGTTTGAGTAAGAGTTTTGCTTGCATAGTATATGGAGTGAAAGACCTTATCCGTTCTTTGCCCTAATAATGCTCCCACAGAATGGTCACTAGCATCACACATCAGTTCAAATGGTAAATTCCAGTCTGGAGATATAACTACTAGAGCAGTGATTAGAGCTTTCTTTAACTCTCCAAATGCTTGAATACAATCCTTGTCAAAGTGAAAAGATTTGTCATGTTCCAGCAATGAGCATAGCGGTTTAGCTACCTTGGAATTCAAAACTAGGAGGTGATTCAATAGATGGTAAAATTATTTTTACTTCCCTGTCTGAAAGGTTCAGATGCTCAATAAACCTGTTGTGCCTATCAGATTGCTTTGCTCCCATCCAATCTATCTGATTTGCTGCAACATCTTCCTCTTCTATATCCTCAAAGGTAGTGACTTTGTTGAGTACATTACTGCAGCATCTGTCCATTCTATCTACTACCACAAAATCCACTACACTTAGAGAATTACAATCTTCTACTTCATCAGGGTTCCTCATAGCCTCTAGTACATTGAATGTGACTTGCTAATCATTTACTCTCATGGTAAGCTCTCATTTCTGTACATCTATCAGAGTCTTTCCAGTTGCTAGAAAAGGTCTTCCAAGTATAATGAGTACCTCTTTATCAGCTTCAAAGTCCAGTACAATGAAATCTACTGGGAAGATGAATTTGTCAACCTTTACTAGTACATCCTCTATTTTTTCTTCAAGGTATGCATGAGATCTGTCAGCTAATTGCAGAGTGACTGTTGTTGGTCTGCATTCCCCTACTCCCAGCTACTTAAATACAGATAATGGCATCAAATTAATACTAGCTCCCAAGTCACAAAGTGCTCTGCCAGCATACCTAGTTCTTATAGAGCAGGGTATTGTAAAACTTCCTAGATCTTTTACTTTTGTAGGAATCTTACTTTGGAGCATATGACTGCTTTCCTGTGTTAAAGCAACAGTTTTAAATTCGCTCAGTCTTCTTTTTCTTGCCAAGATGTCGTTTAGAAATTTCACATAATTTGGCATTTGCTCCAAAGCTTTCACAAAAGGTATATTTGTGTGTAATTGCTTCAGCACTTCCAAGAATTTGCTGAACTGCTTGTCTTATTTTTGCATCTGGAACCTTTGTGAAAAAGGTGATGGATGTCTAAACTGTTGGGTAGCTGCAGGAGGTCTCAAACTCTGTTTGTTTAGTTTGGTGTAGGTTGTGGCTATTGGTGTTGCAACTTCTTTTCAGCATGATCTGGTTAAATTTCTTCCTTCTGCAGTTACTGTAGCTTGTCCCATGAAACCAATGTCTTGATGGGGAGGTTGTTGTAACATACTTCCATTTTGAGGTGATTTTTGTGCTGAATTGAATTCCATCCCATTTTTGGTTACATCAACTGGGATATCAACATTCTTTCCAGATCTCAAATTAATTACTTTGCAGTGTTCTTTGTCATCTCTCCTAGAGTCTTCTGTGTTGCTAAGTGAGCTTCCTTGAGTTCTGCTGCTCATTGCTGTGGCAAGTTGTCCCATTTGGTTTTCCAGGTTTCTCAAAGATACAGCTTGACTCTACACAATTGCTTCATTCTTTGCAATGTATTCCTTAATCAGAGCTTCTAGGGAAGTGATTGGATCCTGACTGATATGCTTTTGCCTTTGACTCTGCTGATGAAAACTAGGTGGTTGTGTGTTTCTATTTTGTCCATTCAATGCTGGAGCATTTCGATTCTGATTGCTCCATGAGAAATTTGGGTGTTGTTTCCAACCAGGGTTGTAAGTATTTGAATATGGGTTGTTCTGAGGTTGTCGATTGAAATTACCCACATAATTTACTGAAGTTGGATTTCCAGGACAATTATCAAAGTCATGTTCTTCACCACAGTATACACAAGAAAGTTTAGCAACTTAGTTTACTGTTGCTGGAGCAGATATCATGGCCTTTACCATGTTAGTCAATGAGGTTACTTGTGCTTATAAGGTTGTAATTGCATCTATGTTATGTACCCCTGCTGATCCTCTTGCTGCTAATTGCCTGGCTGAAGGCCACTGATAATTATTATTGGCAATTCTCTCTAGAATTTTATAAGCTTCAGTGTAAGATTTGGATAACAGGGCTCCATTTGCTGAAGCTTCCACCATTAACCTTGTACTTGGGTTTAACCCATTGTAGAAAGTTTCCAATTGAATGCAACAAGGAATACCAAGATGATGACTCCTTCTGAGCAATTCTTTGAATCTTTCCCAAGCCTCGTACAAATTCTCATCTTCAAGTTGATGGAAGAAAGTAATCTCATTCTGTAACTTTGCATTTTTTGTCGGTGGGAAATATTTCATTAGGAATTTGTCAGCCAATTCATTCCATGTAGTGATAGAATCAGATGGTAACAAATTTAACCATGCTCTTGCTCGATCTCTTAAGGAATAAGGAAAAAGCCTCAGCCTTAAGGCATCTTGTGTTGCTCCAGCAATCTTAAAAGCATCACTTACTTCTAAGAACAATTTAAGATAGAGATGAGGATCTTCATTTGGCAATCCATTGAATTGACCAACTGTTTGCAACATTTGAGACATCAGTGGCTTCAATTCAAAATTTGCAGCTTCTACTTCAGGTCTGATGATCCCAGGGTGTACAACTTGAAGAGTTAACACAGCATAATCTCTTACAGTTCTGTCTCTGTCATCAGCCATGTAAATAACATTGTTATTGCCTGGCTGTCTCCCGTTAGCATGTTCATTATGCTCTTCTTGAATGTTGACTGGTTATAAGGGCCTGTGAGGATTCAAATTTCCCGTATCCTGTAAATTATTCATGCTTGAAATAGTTTTTGAATTCCTTTGTTCTCTTCGCAGTCTCCTGATAGTCTTTTCAATCTCATGATTGAACTGGAATACCACAGATCTATCTTTGCACATGCACGTACTGATCTGCAAAAAAATATAATGAATTAGGTCAATTTTGGCGCTATCAAGATTTACTTCACACTTCAAAGATAAACAATCAATCCCCGGCAACGGCACCAAAAACTTGTTAGTTAATTTTATAAGCAATTGCTACCAATGTCAATGTGCAAGTATACACAATAAGTAATAAAGTGATGAGTATTCAAGAGCGTCTCCACAGGGATTGATGTTACTCGAAATGCTATAACAATCACAATAGTGAGCATCAACTTAAGGTCTAAGTTAATAATTGTAAAGTAATTTCTATCATAATTAATGTTTGTGAGAGAATTAAATAAAATAATACCATAATGAAATAAACTATGTTTATTGTGTCTAAGATTTAATTGAGATTATAGTAGTTGAATGATCAAACTCTCCTTATGGGGGTGACTGTTTTCTTTATCAAATTAGCACCAATTGTTACGACAAGTGCTGCAGCACTAGACAGAATAAATCTGCATCCTCAGCTATCGCATATTGGAAGTCTCATACCCTTAAATCTACTAACAATGACCAGTTGCTAATCTACTTATGGCATGGCATTATGATCTTTAGTCTCTCCACCGTACAAGGTGAACACCTATGTCTAGTGTGTCACAAATCTTAACTTCAAGTATTGCCCTTATGGAATTCAAGATAACTTAATCCAGGAAACTCAACTTAAGATCAAGTAATACTCTAATAATATCCACTAAGACATGCTCTTTTGCTGCTCTATCTTAACTAAAACTATCAAATGGGTGGTCAATCGAAATAACAGTTATATTCATAAAAACTACTAGAGTAAAATGCTACAGCAATGACATAACAACATACAAATTAGGGTAAACAAAAGCCCATGAGTGTGCATGCGTTAAATTAGGAAACATGCAGATTGCAATTTTGTGGCTGACCCGCCCCTAAGTTTTCTCCCGCATTGCTCCTAGATTGCTACAGCACTGGTTGCTCTAACATCCGCAACCATACTGCATTATTCCTGATTGTGCTTTACTTCTTTTGCGGCTGTCTTCTTTGCTCCTCTTGCTCGTCTAATGCCTCAACATCCCTTCATGAATCAAGACTTTCTGAAAACCTACAATTATGCACCTGTTTTTAGCACAAATTACTTTGATTTAAGCAAAACTTATTAAGACTCAACTAAAATGAATGTTTATGCAAAATATAACCAAAATGTAATAAAAACACCTTATTTGATCTCTAAGTGATCTTGATTTAAGTCTAGAAAGGATGTAATAACTCTCATTTTCTAGAGTTATCATGTACTCAGACGGGCCCCAAAGGCCTATATCTCATCTGTATCATCTGTATTTTAATATCTGTCTGTATCTCATATCTGTATCTTTGTAATCATCACACTGTATGCATATGCCCCCAAAAGGCAAAAGCGCCCAAACACACGGCCCAAAGCCTCTATATGTGTTCAGACGGGCCCCAAAGTTCTCTCATCTCATCTGTATCACATGTATCTAGAGGGAAGGGTACTGTCTAACGATTTCAAAAAAAATCACTATACTCATATTCACATACCTTTTAACCATACTTTAAATCATACCACATTTGAATACATTTTTCTTATCTTTAAAAAATTATCATGCTTTATTCAAAGTCGATACACAAAATCATTAACCAAACATTTTAATATAATATCAATGCGTGAATAAAATCCATTTCGAGAAATTATTAAATCAGAACATTTAAAACACTTATTTCACAAACATGCATTACTATCATATTTAACTATGCAAATAGGTTTTGTATATTCTACTCATAGTGACGGTGTTCACGCTCAGTCATCGTCCACGTCTGCGGACCGGTTCTCACTCACGGATCCTCCTAAATCAAGGAAACGACATAATTATTTTTCATAAATTAGAATTACGACTAAATTTATGCAATAAACTCGAAACAAACATCTATCCATAATTTACAACTCCCGTGTCGATAAAATTACTAAAATGCCTTCGAGTCCGTAAATCATTAAAATACACCGAAATCAGAAATCACCGAATTACCCTCAGAATCATAATTACACCCAATCCTCAATTCTAGGAATTACTAAAATATCCACAGGCTCAGAAATTACAAAATCACCGTCAGAGTGTGAAATTATCGAAATGCCCTTGCCGGTCAACGGTCATCAGAATTTAGTCAACGCTGGCCGGGAAGTTCAAGTCTGAAAGTTCCAATCACACTGAGTTCAATGGTACCGACGGTGAGCTCCAACTCACGACAACGACGCTAGAATTTAGTTCGACAGCCGTGAATTCCAACAATTGACCGACGGCGAAACAGTAATTCCCGGTGGCTATGGATGGTCGCAAATGGAAAAGGGAGTCGTAGGGGAACAAAATCCAACTGGTGGTGTCACCCAAAACCGGCGAAAATCCCAGCGGAGCAAAGTGAAATAGTTGCGGGTTTTCAAGCTTCGATTACTGTTGTTCTGGCTGGTTTTCGGCAATGAGGATGGCAAGGGAATGACGGCCGGCTTCTAAGCTTCAGATTGGTACCAAGCTCGGCCGAAACAGTGGCCGGGAATGGGAGATATGGCCGGGTCAAGGTCGCGAGTTCCGGATCGGGTTTTCGGGTCTGTAGTTGGGTTGGTTTGGCAGCTTCTCTCTCACTCTCTGTTACACATGCATATGTTTCCTCTGTTTCATTTTAAATTCTACATATGTTACACCATGCTTTCCATACCCAATTTGATTACCCGTTCCCTTCCATATGGTCATTTCAGCACCTGGATCCTTAAACACTTTAGGGTACCCATTAATGAACCATCTTGTAAACCCTCTAAGAGTATAGGGGATGAAGCCGTGTGTGCCTTAGGATTTGAGTGGCGTAATGGAGCATTGGTAAAGTTCATTGACATTAAGTACACTTTGATTGCTCCGAGTGATGATTGTCCTCTCAATGATGTGGTTCATGTTGATCAACTTCCTGATTTTTCACTTCCTTTTCGGGGTTAGTGTAGACGTCATGATCCTCCTATATATGCATATGATCTTGATTCTTTGCATCTGCTATACCACCTCCAGAGCCCTCTACCTCTGAAGAGGTTACTTTTCAGCAGCTTATGGATGAGGTGAGGGCACTTGCTGTGCAGCAAACCAGTTTTTAGCAGCACATTCTCGAGGAGCATCAGCGTCTCTCACAGTAGCATCAGCAGCTCCTTCATGGTTAGCGCCTCATCTTTGACCACTTTGGTATTCCATATCTATTTCCACCTCTACCACCACCATTACCACCACCTCAGTAGTCTCTCTTCTCTTATGCTTGTATTGGACACACCAACATTTACTGCTTGATGTTCTTTTATTTTTTATTTGAGATTATGTGGATGTTTGTTATGATTTTCATTCTGTTTTGGATTATGTGGATTTGATATGATTGTTTGTTATTTTTTTTCACTTATGTTTTGGATAATGTGGAACTAATGTGCTTGTCTAGAGTTTTTGATGCATGATAGGGGGAGTATTTTACTTTTTTTTTTTATGATGAAGGGGGAGATATGATATATAATTGTTTGTTTCTAAAAATATGTATTCATATGCATTCATGCAGCGGGAGCTTTTTAAAATATTTTTCAAATTAGTTTTTAATCTTGCAATTATTAAGGGGAGTTTTTCATAACTTAATTAAACAATTATAATGTGTTTTGTCATCATAAAAAAAGGAGAGATTGTTAGCCTATATGGCTATAAAATGTTATTTTGATGATAACAAACCATATGTTTTGGATAAATAAAGAATTACACATTGTGTTTTTTAGGCAAGAAAATGATTTTATGAAATTGATTGTTTTCAAGTTTATGGTTTAAATTGAAAAGTTTTGAGAATTTTAAAATCAACAAGTATTGTTTTAAATTCTGAAAATGGAGCTATTTGCAAAGTTTTATAAATATTTGGGTTATAGTATAATTTTATAAAGTTTTAGGATAAAACAACAATTTTAGAAAATAATTATTTCACTGTAGCAAGCGGCTAACCGGATTCACCAAATCGGCAAACCGGTTAACAAGCAGAAGCTCTCTAGAGTAAAAATGGCTAACCGAAAAAAAAAGCAGTAAACCAGATGTGCAAAAATTCAAATCTTTGACCATAACGGTAACATCGAGTAGCAAACCGGTTAACATAAAGCGGCAAGCCAATTATCACCAGAAAGTTAATAACGATTAGTTTTATACTCCTACTGTAAAATGGCTTCAATCAAATTCAAATGGAGAGAGACAACTATTGTTATCATTGAGCAATCTTTTGCAATCTGAGCATAAAATTTGTGTATTCATTTCATTCATTTATTGAGCTTTCATTTGTAATCAAACACATTGTGTAAGGAAAATTTATTTGTAATCATTTTTGTAAAATCAAGTTGAGAAGTTGTAAGTGTTGAAATACATTTGGGTTAAGAGATTGAGGATAATCTCCTGTTGTAAAGGTCCATTGACACCTTGGAAGTTAATTATAAGAGTTGTTGAAGCCTTGGAGGCTCGCATAGTGAAATCCTCAAGCCCGGTGAACTTGGAAGTGTGGATGTAGGTATGGTTGGCCGAACCACGTAAAAATCGCGTGTTTTCTCTCTCTTACCCTATCTCTTTATTTTTTATTGCACATTAATTTGTTTATTTCGAATTTGGTTGCTTTGTTTAAATTGCACTAAGTTTTAATTGCTTAAATTTTTAGAATCCCAATTCACCCCCCTCTTGGGTTTCCTAATTAGTATTTGACATTACACTTTGAAGGTCAGGTTAGTCTCTAAAAGGTGGCAAGTTCTCTTACTCACATAAAACACTCAAATTTTCTCTCATTCAAGGGATTCCCTGAAAGCCCTCATCTCTTTCAACCTCCAACTAACTTGACCGTCTGAGTGCCGTTGCTAGCCACTATCGGCACCACCACTAATTACTATTTTCTTTGATTTTAAGTTCGTCCTAGTCACGACCATCCCCCGAAAACTGTCTCTAGGTGCTTTAGTCTCCATTGTTATCAAGACCATCTCTTGAAAATAAGCTCTTATTGTAACACCCTTTCCTTGTTTGTTTGTTTATGCTTACCTATTTAATTGTCTGTCGTTTGTTTGTATTAATCGATTTTAATTAGCACTATTTAAGATAAAGTATAATTTCTTTATTTTTTTTAAAAAATAAATTATTGTAGAATATCATTTTTATCATATAATCGTATAATGTATTCTTATAAAAGCAAGTATTTTTATAAAACCTAAACTCTTCCTATCTCCCAACAACTAAAACTCTTTATCCTAATAACCATATAAAAGCAAAGAATTCTAGGGTTTTCTTTTATGCACATTTGAAATAAGTTTTCAGGTAATTATCCTTCTCTAATACATGTTCTCTAATCTTATGTGTTTGATGATGAATGCATGCATTGTTCTCTTTATCATGAATGACTAGTTAGGAATTATGAGGTATGAGTGATGTGATTTGATTATTGTTTTCCCTTTATTTTGATTCAATTTCGGCACTAAAGTTTTTTTAAAAAATAAAAAATAAACTAGACATCCTAAGGTTTTCAATGATATATTTTGTGCAAAGAGATTCCAAGTAATCAACTTGTTGTGATTTCCTGAAGTTGGAACAATGGTGCTAGAAAATTCTGATTTTCAGTAGCATGTTTGATTTCACGATTTGTCTGTCTATTCAAATGATATCTAAAAATTATGTTGATTTTTCTATTTAATGTTCATTATGTCTACTTACTATTTCATAATTGTTGGTTGAGTATAAAACTTATTACAAAATCATTATGTTGGGCTGCTGCAGTTCTGGAAATTGCTTTCCAGAATTGCGATTGCTGATGGTGAAATTAGTTTAGACTATTAAAAGGCTTTAGAATGACCTATAAAAATTATATCCATATAATATCATGTGTCTCATATGATTTAAAGTTCATTTGACCAATTTTGATTGACTTAACATTAGGTTATGATTTTCTGAATTGCAAAACACAAACCTGAAAGTTTCTGGACAGATTTGCTGGTCTCTTAATATAAATTCATTTAAAATAGTTTTACATCTTCAAAAATTCTAGAAATTTGATATATTGTTTCTACTGTTGTAAAATCAATTGGTATAATTTTTATGATTTTTATTAAATATTTTATGAATTTTCTAATTCAGCTATCTCTGTTTTTATCACTGTTGGACAGTGCGAACATTCACATGTAAAATTCTTTTTGCAATATGCTTCTGGCCTTCATTCATTTTTTTACATTTTCATATGAAATGCTGCATGTGTTTATGGTTTCTTTTTGTAATTTTTACAATTTTCCGACTTATGATCAGCTTAGTAAAAGTTTGCTTGCATAAGATGGTCAAGTTTAGACTCGCTTTGATGGTTTAGTACTTATGACTAGGCTTGATTATGTTGAATTTATATTGATAAGAATGCGTCTTGTTGTTTTAGGATGAGAGTGACCTCGTGGTTGAGGTTACCTTTCTTTTTATTATTGAGGATTGAGGTAAGTAGATTCATGCATAGTACATCTATTTTACAATTAAATTCCTTTTGATTCAAGATATGTATTATGTTGAAAAAAAAAAGTAAATGAAACTGATTTGTCTAGTCTTTTACAATATTTTGTTAAGTAAAATCATTCCTTAAAAATTATTTATAACAAAACTTTATTTATTAAAAACTTGTTTTATAAATTGTCTTAAAAATGAAAGCTTTTATTAAATTGTTCTACGTCAAATACTTTGAAATAATTATGAATTATTTAAATGTAATTTATGGAAGTTTACAAATGATTAAATGTTCAAGGATGATTTTATATGTTTGGCTCATTATTTGTAGTGATGTTATGTTATGTTATGTTATGGAAGGCTAGCTGGATTTTGTGCACATATGATGTTAATGTTAATGATTCTCGCGGGGTAAAGTACCCTGAATGATGTTATATGGCCGGGTCATTGGGTCTACAAGTAATACTATGTGGCATGAGCTAATTATGTTTTATGTGTTTAGAATACTTTTGTTATTTTTAAAGGATTTAAATGTCTTTGTAATGATGTGATTTATTCTTGTTAAATGATGATTTACAAAGGTAGTTTCTCTTATTGTTTTGCACGTCTAAGAAGTTTTATTAAATTATATTTTAAAAGTTTTTAGTATTGTGCATGAATTTACTTATTAAGTTGACGACTCACCTCTGGTTACCACATTTTTGTAGATAGAGTTAGATGATGTCAGCTCATGGTCTTAGGAGGAAGAATAAGAGCTTTGTTTCTTTTGAGGATTAATATTACGTTGATAATTTAAGACTAATTTAGCTTCCTTTGGGATGATATTTATTTGAGAATATGTTATTTTAAAATTTATTTACATTCTTTTGGAGGTTTAGGACATTTATTGTTGGTTATTACTTTGAAAGTTTTAGATACGAGAATGATTAAATGCAGTTTTACTTCAATTTTACCGTAGTGTCTTGTTAGTGGAATTGGGGTGTTATACTTATAATGTTTTTGGGATGAACCAAAATCAAATTAAAGCAAAAACATCATTTGTTGGTCTTTTACTATAAGGATTAGGATCCAATGTTAAGCCGAATTTTTTTTAGCATTAAATTAATGGTTAGTATTATTATTATTATTTTTTCCTAACAACTACTGATGCATTATTCAGTAAAAACTTTACTCAATGCAAGCCACCTAACGAAAGTATTGAAGACTTTATTTCGAAGCTATGATTAATCACAATATGCTTTAAGATATAAAACGTATTCTACTTATTGCTTTCTTAACTCAAAGAATAATATTATTACCAATATATTTCAAGTAGCTTATTCAATCATTGTTATCTTGATTATTATTTCCTCGACCAAAAAAATAAAAATCTATTCACTTCGAGTAATGATGTAAAATAAAATAAAGTGAGATAGCTTCTTTCTCTAAAACTAATTATTCTATTTTTCAATGCAAGTAAATATTATGTAACATCAATTTACATTATATTGCTCCAACTTTTTGGCTTTTTTTAGTTGTTTGTAGTAAATGAAAAGGTTTCAAAATTTGAAGATTCAAGGCCTGACTAGGGATGGCAATTTGACACCGTCCGAATTTTGACCTGATTGATCCGACCCAAGTTTTTTGGACTGTGATCCGAATTTTTTAGTCTCGGGGTTGGGTTCAGGCCAACAAATTAAAGCTCAATTAAATTCGGGTTGGTGTTCGAGCCCTATAAATATACAATGCGTATGGGAAAAATTATGGATTTTTTTTTAATTTATGTTAAGTTGCGGAATTGAATTGTGGAATTGTGTATTTTTATTTGTATAATACACTAGTTTTTTTTTAATGAAAAATTATGGACATATAATAGTTTTAGAACAAAACAATATTGTTTTACATCATTGACAAACAAAGTAAAATTGGACAAAGCAAAACAAAATTGGACAAAACAAAACAAAATATTTAAGGCAAGAGAGAAAGCACTGTGTCGGCTCACAAAAAGTCTAACTTGACCTGAAATGCAAATAATCAGGCTTTTTTTGGATTAGGCTTTCAATTTCAGTAATCGGATCAGTCCAAGCCCGAACCCAACCTGACCAATTGCCATCCCTACATATGACTATTGTTATTTTGACCAAATGATATTGTAATAAGTGTATAGTTATTTGAACTCATTGAATTACTCATTCAATTCACTTTTGAAAATAATTTTTAATTATTAAAATACCCTTAAATCAAATCATAATTATAAACCTAAAATATAGTAAAAAAATAATAGAAATTCTATTCTTTAAATCCATCTTTACATTCAACATTTAACTGTTTTCTTTAAACCCTAAATTATTTTTTTAATTTTTGATTAATCGTAGAATACATAAAAAATGATTCGTAATTTTGTAATAATATTATACTAACAAACTGTTATAGCACATTCAAAAAATACTTAACCAGTTCTTATTTACATAGTGAAATGCAAATAGCACATTCAAATGTTAAAGAATTAGAGAGCTGCTGCTAGAGATGAAACATATGGATTCTTACATCAGAAAAAAATTATGTTTTCTATCTTACAAGACTAGCCACTGAAAAGCATGGTAAAGAAAATCAAATAATTCTCACTTGAAAAAAAATTATGAAATAGAATTAGAATGACACAGCCACCAATCAAACTATTTGACAATAACTAGCAGAAGATAAAGCTTGCGAAATGGAGGCTGAAAGCAAGTAATGAAAACTCTTTCAACAAACTGATATATAACAAAATGCAATAAAGAAAATAAAAAATTCATTACAAGTACATGTTAAAGATATCCCAAGTAGTTTTGATGTAATTGAAATATTTGAGATTGAAGTGGAAATAAGATTTAAAATCAATTGAGAGGAATAAATTAGAAACCCTAATACTAATAAAATACACGCAAAAACCCTAATTCTAAATCATGGAAAAAAAACCATAATACGAATAAATCGTGCCCTTTCTTTTTCTCTTTCCTCTTCATTGTTCCTCACTGTTAATTTTATTTCTAATGACAATTTTGATTTCAAATTAAGTGGAAATAAGACCACCCACGATTGTGCTTGCTGGATAATAATTTTTTTAAGCAAATCCTGCATTCATTGTCAATTTAAAATTCAATAGCTCCTGTCTTGCTGTATTTTTTTCTGTATAATCTTTCCCCAAGTGATTTTAATAGAAATATTAAGGAAAGGAAATATTTGGAATGAACTTTATTGATGCTTTACTATTATATTTATGCAACAGCCGCTGATGGATTCGCCAAGAAATATGATAAGTAAAAAATAAGATGATAATAACAATCTCTAAAGCTAAGGTTTATCTTACGCAAGTAGCTATCCTTATTGAATTTAAAAGGATAACAACTAGCTTTGTAAGTTTGGGAACAGCCCCACGTCATGTTTCAAGAATGTTAAATACGGCCAAGTAAGATGCCAAATAATCCAAGGACTTTGATATAGTTAATTTAGTTACTGCACTTTCATGCCCCCTCAAGCAAACACTGAAACCACTCCGTAGCGAGTAATTTTGTGAGGATATCTGTAGATTGAAAGTCTGTAGGAATGTATCTAACTTCCACGAGGCCTTTTGACACTATACCTCTGACAAAGTGCGCGTCAACATCAATATGTTTTGTTCTACAGTGGTGGACTGGGTTAGCAGCTGTGCTGTCGCACCAGATAAAAGGGGTTCAACAATTACAATCTTCAGTTCATCAAGCACTGAAGGATTTGTCACCAATGATCTTTCAGGTTATGACTCAAGTTTGATATGAACTTGACGTATGAGCGCGTTTATTACCACTAAAAAAACTTAGCAAGAGAAAATATTCCTCTCAAAATTAGAGAGAAAAAATCTTTTTAATTCTGAGGATGTTCATTATGTTCCTAAGATAACAAAAGTATCATTAGCCCAAGATAACAAACTGATTCTTGATTTTATTGACAATATTTGTATTATTAATGAGGAGAAGCAGGAGAAGATGCGACTAAAAGAAAGACCGTTAAAGGGTTATACCAATTTCCATTAGTTAAAAAAAATGTTGCTGCCTTAAAAAGTCCTCATATTGCTATTTTACTTGCTTCTCTCAATTTGAGTCTTTTGAATCCAATAAGTTCTGTACAAGAACATAGTCATAGGCCTAGTTGAATAATTCTTTTTCACAATCGGATCGAGCATCCTCATCCTAATGTGTTAAAACAAATATTGCTTTTATGTAATAAACCTTCAATTGGCAATAAAAATCTTATTCCTTATTTTTGCGATGCTTGACAACAAGGAAAAAAAGGCATAAGCAACATTTTGAAAAGATGAGTGCTTCACAACCTTTAGAGCCTTTACATCTTCATTTGTGAGGACCAGCCCCTTTGTTGTTATTTTAATTGTTTCTTTCAATTTGAGTCTTTTGAATCCGATAGGTTCTGTACAAGAACATAGTCATAGGCCTAGTGAAATAATTCTTTTTCACAATCGGATCAAGCATCCTCATCCTAATGTGTCAAAAGAAATATTGCTTTTTATGTAACAGACCTTCAATTTGTAATAAAGTCTCATTCCTTATTTTTACGATGGTTGCCAAAAGGGGAAGGCATAAGCAACATTTTAAAAAATGAAGCACCATAGCTTCACAACATTTTAGAGCTTTTACATCATCATTTGTGAGGACCGACACCCCTTTGCTGCCAGGAAGAAGTTTTAAATACTATCCGAGCATAGTAAATGACCACACACGTTATACCTGGATTTTTCCTCTCAATGCTAAGTCATAGACTCTTACAATCTTTAAGAACTTCAAAATAAATATTAAAGATCAATTGAGAAAACATATTCTACAAACAGACTGGAGGCTTGTGGTTAAAAATAAAAACAAATGCACTACCAATGTTCGAAATTGAAAGTAATTTATAATAACCAATTTCTCACTTCCCTTAAACTTAAATTTTATATTGGAGGCACCAATATCATTTGTGACATGATGTGTCACACCACTGTCCAAAAACCATCCATGATCAACTTCCTCTTCTGGCATTGTCATGTAGGCAGAAGTTTGTCCCATTGGTTTATTATTTCACAATACAGGGAACATATTATTAAAATGAAAATAGCATTGACTTGTTGAGTGCCCATGCTTACCACATATCTGACAAGTAGATCTATTAACTCCCTTATTGAAATTGTTTCCAGCCCAGCCTCTACCGTGAATATCACCGCAAAAGTTTCTTGTTGGGAAATCTCTTCTAGTGGGTTTTCATCTATTTGAAAGATGGTTTAGCAAAGTTCAGATTTAAGTGAGCATTAGGCCCAAGATTGCCAGTTGCTGTAAATTGCTACATCATGCTCTCATGATTTAGCAAAACTGAAAACATTTCAGGTAAAGAAAGGTTATATGTCCTTGCTGCTATGTATATGACAACAAGATCGTACTCTAACCCTAAACTTTCAAGAATATAGGAGATTAATCATTCTCATTGAATCAAATTTTTCTTGGTGGGTTGTATCTACATTTTCAGTTGCAAGACCATAGATTTTGACTATTATACAAAATGTGTTTCAAGTGCATTCTAGACTTCAAAAGAAGTTGTATATTGCACCATTATTCCTAAACCGACTCTATCATTGATGACAAGAGCCAGCTGAGCAAGATCTTGTCCCTCCTGAGCCACTGAATATACCTAGGGTTTTCAGCTGTAATAATGGTTTGATGTTCATCTATATTCACTATGAACTTAGTTGGAACAACCGTGGACCCATTAATTAGAAACTCAATGTTGTTGCCTCGAATTGAAGAAAGTACTTGAGATTTCCATATTAGGAAATTCTGTCTATCAAGCTTAATGGGAGAGGTGAAACTAAAGGTTTGTCAGGAACACTACTAGAAAAATGGGCTTTACTGACACTTCGTTATTGACACTTTGCAAAAAGTGTCAGTACTTATGTACATAAGCACCATTTTCCGCTTTTGACAAATAGGAATAAGAGATTAATGATACTAGGGTGTCAGTAAACTAAATATCAAAAATCACTAACACTAAAATATCAATGATAAAAAAAATTCATAAAAATTTTGTTTTAGCTCCAACTCGAACTTGAGAGCTCTAAGATTTAAAGCTTTAATGTTCGGAGCACAGACCATCAAATCTCGATGAGTCAAAGTCATAATAATATTTCAATTATTAAAAAATGAAAATATAAATAACAACAACATAAAACACACTTGACTTTTCCCCATCCAGACTATATCGACTGTCTCTATCTTGCTTTCATCGTTCGCTTTCGCTTTCGTTTTTCTCTTCTCGATCTCTTCTGTTTTGCACTATCCATTTACAAATTAAATTCAATTAATTTAGATAGATAATGAAAAGCTAAAACTCTGTTTTGTTTTTCCATTTTCCCCAAATTGAAACACAAACCAAAACCCTAATCGCTTGTTATCGAAGGGATTTTTCTCCAACTAAATCATCCAGTGCCTATACTAGGCAAGCAAGTAAAAGCCATCGACAAGGGGTGAAGTGGCACCATCGGTTTGGTATTCAGGTAATCTCATTCTCCTGACAAGTTAAGTCCAGAGAAAGAACTGTAGAGGAGGTTATCAGCTGGTAATGGCAGAATATTTTATTTTTTTAGGCAATTTAATTATTGGGTTTGTTTTAATTTGGCTTATGAATAATATTTTTGAATTTTTATTTTTGGGTTGTTTCAGATATTTAGAAATTGAACAGAAGTGCAACCCTGGTGGGTTTTGTTTTCCAAATCTTTTTCTTTTATTCGTAACTTGAAATTTTTGTTCTTATTTTTCTATATCTTCACTCACATGCAGTCCAAAAAAGACAGGCATTTTAAGTGGTGCATTACTTAAACTCAAAACACTTGTTGCTGCGACTCTGTTTTTTTTGCCACATTTGAGGTCAGTTTCAAACTTTTGTGCATGTGATTTACTGTCATTGTTATTTAAAACTAAGAATGTGCATTTTTTTTAGTTTCTGAAATAAATTGTTCCGTTTCTTAACTTTGAGCAATAAGTTAGTTGATTTTGAATGTACTAAAATATGAAATTTCATTTTAGCTTTTGCCTTTGTGATTAGGAGATGATTGTTTGGGTGTTATAATGGCTGAATGACTGTGTATTTAGTGGTTACAAACTATTTACATCTCTGTTTCATGTAAAGAGAGGCAAATTTTGTTATATAATCCTACTTGTTTATTTATTTTGTTTTGGTTGGACGATTTGTAATAGAGACAATGACTATGATATGAATTAATTAAGTTCATGGTTGTGAATATTTTAAGATTGTATAAAGTTGATGATTTGTGTTTGATTCAATAAGAAATGCTTGTTTTAAAGTAGTTCTGCATGTTGTATTTGAAGTTAAAAAATGATTTATAGAATCTTAAAAAATGGCTTGCAAAGTGGTATGAAGACATTATTTATTTGAACTCTTAACTTTTGTTAGTTACTTGACTTATGAATTAGTTTGACTACTTAAAAAGCCATTAGCACCCATCTTACCTATTAAACTCCTATTTAAGTTTCAAAACTTCTTTTGTTTCAATTTCAGGATTTTGTCTAAATTATTATTATAATTAATGATTTATAGGGGCTATTAATGATTTTCCATAATTATAAGTTTATTATTACAACTATAATCATAATAACATTGAACTTTAAATTAATCATGCAATTTAATTAAACTTAAACTGACATTACATATGTGAACAGGCAAAATATTTGAAATGGAGAGAAGTTGGATAACTTGTGATAGATTGTCTGTAGAGTATCGTTCTGGAGTTGCTGATTTCTTAGATATTTCCATTTTGAATGCTGAAAATCGAATGTCAATTAGATGTCCTTGCACCTTTTGTTGTAATATGGAGTTTCATACTCCTCAACAGGTGAAGGATCATTTATTTGAAAAAGGTTTTCTCCCAAGATATATTGTTTGGACTTGGCATGGTGAGACTGACTCTAAATCTACATTTACAAACTGTGAAGACCATTCACATAGTCAAAGATTTAGATGTCATGATTACAGTAATATAATTGACAAGGTCGAAGATGCTTACGAGCATTGTGATAGAGATCCTAGTTCTTTTAAGGATATGCTTGAAGATGCTGAAAAGCCTTTGTACCCGGGTGCAAAACATTCAAAGTTATCTAGTTTAATGAGACTTTACAATGTGAAAGGGAACTAAGGATGGTCCGATAAAGGGTTTTCTGCTTTGTTAGAAGTCCTTGCTGATATTTTGCCAAATAATAATACTCTACCTATGTCAATGTACGAGGTTAAGAAAACAATGAAAGTGCTAGGCTTAGAGTATGAAAAAATACATGCATGTCCAAATGACTGCATTTTGCATAGGAATGAATTTGCTGATCTTGCTGAATGCCCAAATTGTGGAGCATCTAGGTATCAAATAAAAAAAGATAGCTCAACCAAATTTAGGAAAGGGGTTCCTAAAAAGGTATTATGGTATTATGGTATTTTCCACCTATTCCTGGGTTGAAAAGATTGTTTCAATCACCACAAACAGCTCAAAATTTAACATGGCATGCTAATAAAAGAATTAGAGATGGCAAACTTCGCCACCCAGCAGACTCACCAGCCTGGCAACTAATTGACAATAAGTGGCCAAAATTTGCACAAGAACCTAGAAATCTCCGTTTAGCTCTCTCAATTGATGGGGTTAACCCACATAGTACACTTAACACTACTTATAGTTGTTGGCTTGTTATATTAATAACATATAATCTTCCTCCATGGTTGTGTATGAAGAGAAAGTTTTTGATGTTGTCACTTTTGATATCTGGCCCTAAACAACCTGGAAATGATCTAGATGTATACCTAGCACCTTTGATTGAGGACTTAAAAACTCTATGGGATGTAGGTATTGATGTTTATGATTCTTATAGAAAAGAAACCTTTAATTTACGGGCTGTCTTGATGTGGACAATCAGTGACTTTCCAGCATACGGAAACCTCTCTGGTTGTACTGTTAAGGGCTATTATGCTTGCCCAATTTGTGGGATAGACACTTGTTCATGTTGGCTGCCACATAGTAGGAAAATGTCATATATGGGCCATCGCCGCTTTCTACCACTCGGTCACCTATTTTAGAAACTGAAAAAGGTTTTTAATGGGAAGCAAGATTGGAATGAGCCTCCTAAAACTTTGTCTAGTGAGGAAATCTTTAATATGGTGGAAGATATAGATATTAAGTTCGGGAAAAAGAAGGCCAAAAAGTGGAAACATGATGGCGGTGGTGGCGGTGATGGTGATGAGAACATAACTGAAAAATTGTACAAAAAAAAGTCAATCTTTTTTTAGTTAGATTATTGGAAGCATTTATTAGTTCGCCATCAATTAGATGTGATGCACATTGAAAAAAATGTATGCGAGAACATATATGGCACATTACTTCATCAACCAGGCAAACCAAAAGATGGGATTAATGCTAAAAAAGATCTTGAGTCTTTGAAGATCAGGGGAAAACTAGTTCCTGATGAAACAAACAAAAAAAAACAAAGTCCTACCTCCAGCTCCTTATACTTTGAGTAAAAAAGAAAAAAAACAGTTTTGTGAAACCTTGCTGAGTGTGAAAGGTCCTTGATGGGTATTCTTCCAATGTCCAAAACCTTGTTTCAATAGATGATTGTCGGCTTCAAGGCCTTAAGTCCCATGACTGTAATACTTTGATGCAACAATTTCTACCACTAGCCATTCGAAACTGTTTGCCTATAAATGTGAGAAGGGCCATAATCAGGATGTGCTTCTTTTTTAATACATTGTGCGGTAAAGTGGTAGATCCCAATACTCTTGACTAATTGCAAGAGGAACTTGTAATCACTTTATGCTTACTGTAGCAGTACTTCCCACCTAGCTTTTTTGACATAATGATCCATTTAACAGTCCACTTAGTTGAACAAGTTAGGTTATGTGGGCCTGTTCATCTTCGATGGATGTATCCTTTTGAGAAACAAATGAAAACTCTCAAGGATTATGTTCGTAATCGCTACCGCCCTGAGGGTTGTATTGTAGAAAGTTATATTGCAGAAGAAGCACTTGCATTTTGTGCTGAGTACATCTCAAATTGTGATGTTATTGGGCTGCCTACTGGTTGTCCAACTGATTTATCTATCGAAAAGCCTTTAGGAGGTGCAAACATAAAGGTGGTTGATGATCATTTGTTGGCACAAGCACACCGGTGTGTTCTAATAAACACCCCTGAAATCCAAATATATATCGAGTAAGTTGTTAATTTTTCCAAAAAAATATTACTATTGTATTATTAGATTAATAGACTAGTTTTTAAATCTTAATATGTCTCACTATAGGGAGCATATGCATTATTTGGCATCAAGAAACCCCTATAAGGCAAAAACAAATCTATCGTTGCAAAATGAACACATACGTACATTTTCTGGTTGGTTACAAGCAAAGGTTAGAATTACTTAACTAAATACAATATAGGATATAAACTTAACAAGATTTTTCTACATGTTACTAATTACTGTACTTATTAATTTAATTTATAGGTGGTATATGATAAAGCAAATAATGTGCCGATTGATGAAATATTGTGCTGGTTGGCAAACAAACCACGCTCAAGCGTGGTGACCTTCTCTGGTTACGAGATAAATGGCTTCAATTTTACAACGAGGGACCGGGACTGTAATCGTGTGACCCAAAATAGTGGTGTTAGGGTTGTTGCTAACACTCTACAGATTTCAAGCTCAAAAGATAAAAGTCCTCATTTTGGAGACATGACGTTTTATGGAGTCATTGATGAGATTTGGCAGCTTGATTATCTAATGGTTAAAAAAACACTTTTCAAGTGTGATTGGGTACATGATAGAGGGGTTTGCACCGACAATTTAGGTTTCACTGTAGTTGATTTAAATCGGATTGGCTATAAATCTGATTGCTTTATTCTGGCTTGTCATGCAAAGCAAGTATTTTATGTAAAGGACCAGCTAGATAATAAAAAATCAATAGTTTGTTCAGTGACCGACAAAGCTTATAAGTTAAATGGGGAAAGATGTGAAGACGTGGGTGTATTTTCTCCATTATCTAACAAACTTCCAGTATGTGAGTTGGATGAGAAAAATGATGAAGGAATTTATGACAGAAAAGATTGTGATGCTATTATAATAGATATTGATTTAGAAAATCAGTGAATGCATTATTGTAGTTAATTTCCAACACCAATTTTCACAGTTTTCCAGTAAGTGATTTATTTATATCATTATATGCTATTGCTCTTGTATTAACTTATTAATCTAAATGATATACTTATTTATTTTAATCATTTTCAGGATTGTAGGAGATGGCTGATGATGTTGAGTTCACTCTTCCGGAGCTGGACGGAAGACCAAGGAGAAGAAAACAAACAAAAAAAAAAGGTTTGCAAAAATAAGAAGTTAGTCATGAAGCTGCAATTGAGTACAATTCTTATGGTGTTCCAGTTAGAAAGGGAAGAAATGATCTTAGGAGTTACATTGGAGTCATTGTACGTGAAACAATTTTAATTTTACTTGATGATTCAAGGCGTGTGCCACTAGAGATGAAGGAAACTTTGTGGGTTCATTTTCAAGTTTGTTTTCTTGTTTCATAGTATGTTTAAAGATTTTATATAAATTCCAGATTTGTTTAAAGTTGTTTCTAATCCATGTTATTGGTTTACAGAAAAAATTCAAATTGAGCTTGAAATGCAAAAGCCAAGTATTAAAGTGGATGGGGGTTGCATCAAGAAACTTTCGATGTGAACTGGCAACTGAATTTGTTCTACCTAACAAGGACGATCGAAAGTCACTAAAGTTGCCTCCTATTGAATATCCAAGCATTAAAAAAGAAGATTGGAAACTTTTTGTTGACAAAGTTTTGTCTGACCAATTTCAGGTGTGTTGTTTGTTAATATTACCTGATTTAATTGTTGGTAGTTACTAATAATCAGTGGTAACTTTTTGTTCTTCATATAAACTGTTTGTGCAGGAAAAAAGTAAGAAGGCAAAAGACAAAAGAGCAAAGAATGTCTACAACCATCGCTTGGGTAGCACAGGATATGGTGGCATGTTGTATAGAAAAGTAAGTGTGCTAATATGGAGTAATTACAGTAACATAAGTAATCTAGTACGTATAATATAATAGAATCAATTATTTATGTTTTATATCACATTGTAACATAAAAAGGAGAGTGGAGTTTTTGAGCGGGAGATTGATCGCAGTGAAGCTTGGTTAATGGCATGAGTAGACCGAGATGGCAAATATGCTTCTGATGTGACACCAATTGCTGAGAAAATAGTAAGTTACTTGTATACTTAATTCTTATGAATTTTCTTTATAATATGTCTGTGTGGGGGTAGATATTTACGTACATATATACTGCTTTTTGTAATAATTGTATGGCAACATTTACAATTGACAGAAACTCAGTAAGATTTCATCAGAACTTATTTCTTCACATATAAAAAGGTTAAAACTTGTGTGAGGTGTTGTTTTGTAATATTTTCTGTAGTTTCAATTTGAACTGTATATGGATTTGCTCTTTGTTAAAGATTCAAGAAGGATATTAGTTTAGTTTAGCTGATGTCTTGTACTCGTAATTGCGGATTTACAATATTTTTTTTTTGTAGAATGAACTGAAGAGCCAGGTTGAACGAGGAACATTTCAATCACAAGGGTCACATGACATTCTAGGTGAAGCTCTTCAGAAGAAGCCAAATGGAAGCAGGGTGCAAGGAGTGGGGCAATTCGTCACCCCATCTATGTACTTTCATGTCCCTGATGCCACTGAGTTAGCAAGAGAAAGAAAGATGTATCAAGAGAGTTTCCAATTCATGTCTGCTCAATTAGAACGCATGAATGCAAGGTTAAATGCGTACAACAATACTGAAGTTGGAAGTTCTAACTTTCCTAAGCCCAAAACTTCCACTGGTGTTCAGATTGACAATGATCAACAATCCCCTGAAACTCTTGGAAAAAGAAAGGTATATGGCCTGTTACATGTCATTATTTTATTTCCATTTGTATATGCATGTGTTACTACTAATGGTATGTATTTTGATTATTGCATAGGCTGATTTCCCATTGGGTAAGTTGACTCCAAAATTTTTGAAGAGTAAAATCAAGGACAGTCCCACCACAATTTCCCAAGCAACTCCTCAACAAACCCCCGAAAAAGTAGAGTGTGAAATTACTTCAAAGCCCACACCGAGAAGATCTCCTGGACTAACTCCTAAAGTACTAGATAGGCAGTTCTCCTGTCATGACAAAGTACCCAACAAAGAACCACCAGTCATCAGACCAGCAGAAGTACCCAATAAAGAACCCAAAGTCATCAGACCAGCAGAAGTAGCCAAAAAAGAACCCCGAGTCATCAGACCAGCAGCAAAAGACCTTAATGTACGTGTGAAGAATACACGGGCAGCAGAACGATCAAGAAAGAATGACAGGAGTGAATATATGAACATGTTTACCATGTTCATCGAGAATTCTTTACCTTAGTTGATCAGAATTTGGCATGACACAGTAACCTTTGCTGAAATTTGGGAAACACACTTGGACAAAATGATTTGTGCTGAAATCATTGAGTTTAAAGAGGTCTCAAATTGCATTATTAACATATGGATCAAGTACGGTAAATCATAACTTATGTTTGAGTAAACTTGGCCCTATTATTTTGTTTCCTATATTCAAACTTACTTCGTTATATATATTTGTTTCCTCTTAGACACCTGTATGAAGAGATGTAGAGCAATTGAAGTACTAAACTAGTTCAGTTTGGGCTTTTTGAGAAGCTATATCCAAGGGTCAGCTTCAAAGACAGGACTCAATACATTTTAAAACTGTTAGGCTTGGCAGAATTGGGACAAGTCATCGTATTCCCGTATAACCCTAGGTATACCCTTTTTCATTTGCTAGTTATATTCTTTAATTTGTAGATTAATCACGAAGTTAAAAACTTTTACTTGTAATTCATGTGTGAGAACAATATTTACTTTGTTTAGTGCCCACTGGGTGTTATTGGCAATTGATATTGTGAGACGTACAACCTATTACCTTGATCCTTTGGAAAGTAGTCCTGATGAAGAGCTAATGCAGATTGTCAATCAGTTAAGTTTGTTATTTGTATCTTTGATCATTCTATTTTATTTTTATGTCTTATGCTAATTATTTGCTAACGTTAGCTATGTCTCTTAATTGTAGGGGGATTCGAATACATCAGAGTTTAAATTCTGATACAAAGGCCAATGTTCAATGGATACCTGTCAAGGTAAAAATCAGACAAACCTAACTAATTATTGTTAACGTACAGTAAAAAATTAATGTAATTTTGATCTTGTAGTGTCCAAGGCAGCCGAGTAGCTTTGAATGTGGTTACTATGTGATGAAATACATGCAAGATATCATCACCTATTATGTGCTTCTTTACAGTTATCTTTTTATTGCGTACTGTATGCATTTTATAAACTGTAAGGGTACTTATAATGGTGACTATGTTGCACACTGTTGAATAGATTATATGAATATCCATATAGACATTAATTAGGATTTGGGATATACACAATGTACTGCATATCCCAACACAAAACAATTGTTTGGGTTGCAAAGTAGTTGTTAGTGGGGATGTGCTATGGTGTCGTTGCTTGTACTTTACTTTGATGAGGATAAGTTGTCACCCTAATTAAGGTTTTGTATCTACATCCATATTTGTATTAAATCGCGTACTGTTGGGGTTCACAAGTTGCTTCGGCTATCAAATATTGTTGCTGTTGGGGTTCACAAGTTGTTTTTTTTTTTTTTGGAATTACCATGATCAGAATGTTCAGTATTTACCTATATAATTTTGGATTAAACAGTAACATTGTTGGAGTTTATTTGTTGGCTTTAATTGTTAACACACAAATATATTTAAATGAATGATAATTAAGTAGTTTAGTCAAGGATTTTCGGTGAATAACTTGTTGTTTTAAAATTAAAGTTCAAGGGAGTTGAGGAATACACTGTCAAGGACCTCTCGCGACTTCGTGATCAGTGGGCTACATACGTTGCCAAGTTAATTACAGCCTACAATCGCGAGGTAACATACAAGTAATTTATGATTATTTTTCCTTAAAACAAATATGTGACTTATTTTTTGTGGTGTACTAATTGATTTTATATACTTGTAGGTGGAAAAAAAATGAAGGCATATGCGGACTCCAAAATCAGTGACATTGTTGTCGATTTTTTCTTCTTGGCTAAATTTTCCGAAATTAATTTAGTACTTTATCGTGTATACTACTTATTCAAAGCTTAATTTAGTACTTGAACTTGTTTTTTACCCCCAAACAATGATGTATTTGAAATGTGTATTATGCGAATTGCATTACAAGATTTGGTATGTTTAATATATTTTGGGTTTATTTTAATTGTAAAATAAACATGAATAATGTGATTAAAAAAAATAAAACACAACCGGTATAGCACCGTTAATACTGACACTAATTATTTAAATGACGATAAGAATTTTTTATGTTACTGAGTCAGTGGATTCCTGATACTGTAGTCACATAAATCAGTGACATGTAAATAGTATCATTAAATGCTAACACGATTGAGTCACTATCCTTGTGACTCTCTAGTGACACAAAATACTGACATAGAAATAGTATCAACTGATACTAACATCATAGTATCACTATTGTGGTGATACTATAGTGACACAAAATACTGACGCAAAAATCACTGAAACCAAAAATTAGTGTCAGTGTGTTCTGGCTTGAGCATTACTGACACAATTAACAAGTGTCAGCAAAAGTAATTACTGACACTAAATTGGTGTCAGTAAAGCCCATTTTTCTAGTAGTGGAAGTATTTCCAGTATTCAAGTTGATTTGTTTTACAGCATTAGAGCTTACCATTACAACCCTGCTTGGATACTAAGGGAATATGAAGAAAATGAAGTGTTTGGAATGATTTTCATTGATGGTTCACTACTGTATTTATACTATAGGCAAGAAATATGATAACCAAAAATAAGATGATAATAATCTTTTAAGCTAAGGTTAATAATCTTATGCCAGTGGCTAGCTTTAATAAATTTAAAAGGATAATAGTTAGCTTTAGCCTAACAACTTCTTATCAGTTTGGGAAAAACCCACGTCATGTTTAAAGAATAGTAGAAACGGCCACGTAAGCTGCCACATCATTCAAGGACTTTGAAATGGTTAATTCAATTATTACCGCTTTCAATCTTCAATTCTCCCCTCGATTAATATGATATTATCGAGTGTGAAAGGAGCTGATGCATGATTGGTTTCATGTGAGTTACCATGATTCCATTATCTTTTGCTGAAAAAGAATTCAATTCTTTCATTGCTTCCAATTTGTTGCTTGATACTTGATCTACACATTTATTATGTATAAATACACAAATTTTGACAAATTAAGTGGAAACGTAAATGCAACAATTAGTAAACCAAAGTTGGAAGATTGAGATAATAGCATTAAAACCAACTTTACATATGGAAGTATAGAAGAAGTTCTCCAAGTGCAGTTCCAATGTTTCAGTTTTAGTGTCTGCAAATTAGATTGGGCTCCTGTTGACAAATGAGCTTACAAATTCAGTGACAAAAAAAATTATAGAAGCTTCAATTAGTAAACCTTTTTGCTTGCATTCAATTCTACATGCTGCAATTATACGAAATCTTGAATCTTCTGGTTTATTTCAAACACCCTTATAAAGAACTTGACGATTTATGTTAGATTTAAATTACTTGAAATAAAACCACTGTTACTCTTCTAAAAGAAGAAAGACGGCTCTCTTTGTATGTGCATCTACTATAAAACACTTAGTAAGATCACCATTAAGAACAAGTATCCAGTCCCCTTGATAACGAATCATTTTGACTAGCTTGGCAAGGTATGATACTTTACCAAACTCAACTTATGCTCTAGGTGTTCGGATTGTCAAGGGAGACTATTTTAGTAGATTTTACGTGTATGAGTGAAAGCCACAAAACTTAACTAAGAACAATGAATTTATTTTTGTTGGGATGTAGGGTGCCTCGCTTAATTAGGGTGTACAAGCTGTTTTAGGTTTTTAAAAATTGAAGGAAGAGTGAGAGGTTTTAATATGGACTCAGAGAGCTCGCCAATTCGCCTTAAACTTGTAAAACAACGAAAAAACGGTCAGAGGTGGAGCTGGGAGTGGCCGACGACCACATTCCAATGCTTAAGTCAGAGTTGGGTTATCTACGGTTAGAGAGCTTGTAACCTTTCAGCAATGGTGGCTAGAGGTGGAAAAAACCTCAAATCTTGTGGTGTGTATGTTGGTTGTATTGAAAAAAATAAAACTTGAGTGTTTTATAAGGAGTACTCAGGCTACCATGCCACATGACATTCTTTTATTGGCGTTCCTTACTAGCGTGTCAAAGATAATTTTGTCCTTTATACGTGTGACCATTTGGGTATGTTAGGACAAGTGTGGAGAATAAGTTTAAGGCTCATACACATGTTGGGTGTAAAGGAGTGGCCCTACATACCTTTGCTAAGGCTAATGGGGATTTCCAGGTGTGGTAGGAGAGAATAGGTGGTCCTAACTGTCATAGTAACAACCCTTTTTGGCCTATTTGCAGGCTTGACAAGTCGTTGTCCCCTCTTTTTTAGCATAATATTTTCTCGTTGATTCTTTATTTTTTGACTGAGAATCAACTAATCTTTTTGGGATTAGGTTTGTTTTATCACTAAAGTGCCCCAAGGTACCCTTCAGAACACCTGGAGTACACAATGTAACCCAGTATCCTTTTGATGACTTTCCTTTTGTTATAAAACTTAATATTGACACATGGCACTTTGTTACTGGACCTTCCACTTCTTCCCCAAACAACATCCCCCTAATTTTTTATAGTGAAAGTACTTAAGGCAAAAAAGACTCGTAGAAGAATTGTGAACGACACATGGCGATATTTGGGCCACCTTCACTAATGGTTGAATAAGAAAAAAAAAGGTACCTTGCTTACCCTTTTCTAGCTTGATCAAACTGGTTTGCACGTCCAAATATCGCTCATTCTCTTTCTATCTCTGGGTTCAACAAATCTCATTATTTGGGTGGTTGGAGGACTACTCTATGAGACCTCAAGCATATCAAGGTTATGTCTTACATTCCTTTTTTGGTTGACCTCGGGTATCACACAAGAATGAAACCCCAGAGTGCCCAAAAACAAATGGGATAGCCCTTCATATTGATCTGGGCTCCACGTATCCCTATAGTTCAGCCTTTAGGTGTTGTGGTCGAAATTACTTGACAGAGGTATTTCACTTAGAGAGTTGAAAGGGCTTTGCAGAGGGAAAATGATGTGTTGAGTATGGATATATTGGAAAAAGTTGTGTTAACTGATTCAAACCCTCTATCGGCTTCTCAACATAGGCCATATACAACTTGAAAGTGATCCCGGAATGCCCCTCCTCATCTTGTGTTTGTTTATGTGTTTTGCATTTAATTCCCCTTTTTTTATGGGCTATAAAGTTTAGTATTTATGCAACCGACCTTTTTTTTATTGATGCACAACAATTGGTAAATGTAAATCATCCCTTAGATGACTTTGATGTATTTTTTTTTTAAATAAATGGAAAGGGTGGCTCGTGTACCACTCTTTCTACAAAGAGTGCCCGGCCTCCTCGCTTCATAGGGTGAATTGGTCCACCTAAATGCTCTAATATTACTTTCTCACTCACTTGGTAAAAGTGCTTGGCATGGATAGGCCCAACTAAAAAATGGGTGATTTCAGAGTACCTCTACTAGCCGTAATAAAATGTCGGGATCCATCTTCTCTCTATTTGGGGATTTCACTGAAGGAGAGATAAATCCGATGGTGAGTAGAAAAGCCTTACACTTGCTGGATATGTTCATTATACCACCAAGAACATCACTTAGTAATGATTGTCGATCCATACAGGTTAGGCCTGACCGGCTGCTATAGGCGACCTTTTACTTGCATTTCCTGTGGTACCTCTTACTAGTTGCAGGCAAGTTTTTATCTAAGTCGCTGCTTCTAAGACCAGAATATGCCTCCAATGCTTAATCTAAGTTGGCAAAGTTGAAAGATGAACTCCAAAGCCTCAAGTCCCATCAGGAGAAGCTTAGTCAGTAAAACATGAAGGGGTACATCGGTGATCCGTTCGAGGAGAAGACTTGGATGGCCAATAGATCATGTGGAGTTACGAGTTGCATAACAGTTAAAGTTTGGATTGTGGAGTCGGGTTGCTGATACCCAAGGTGAAGTGGGTAGAAAAATCAACTATCTTGGAGGTGAACAAGGCCAAAAAGGAGTCTCATGTACCCTAGTCTAATAGTCCATAATGGTCATCCAGTGTATCTCACCTCTCCCAACCAAAACTCTCATCAAATGTTCCTACTACTGAACTTCATACCTCAGCAACTTCCACCTATTCCTCTATTTAGAAAGATGAAAGTCAGCATGAGGCATCCGATGTGTGATTTATTTGGCGTTACAACTTATTTATTGGCATGTTTTTTAATTTGTACTTGAAACTATTTTCTTGATTTCATGTTGTACCCTGTTCTGTTGAGGTACCCAAACTGCTTCAATGTTGTACTAGCAAACTCCCCTTATTTTGTGATTACAGTAATGATATTTTCATTTCTCATAGCTTTGGATGCTGCTTCTTTGGCACATTTTGAAATCTAATTCAGTGGATGGAATATCGAGTACCCATCAGCATAGAGATTCACTGAGCTATTTCTTCCTCTATTATGGAGCAACCCAATTTCATAATCAATATGGCGATTTATCCAAATATGCTTGCTACTTATCGTTAGGAGATTAGGGCAATTCTTAGTACTTATCAGTAACCAAAATATCGGCGCAACAAATTAATAAATTATTTAAATCCATAATTGGCATAATAATAAAACTTATTTTTTGCTCTTCTCGAGCTTTCTTAAGGTCTCTCTTGGTGTACTCAAGAAATGACTTTCTACTATAGGTACTTCGAGTACCCCTAATCTTATCTCATTATTGTATGGCGATTTACTTAGACATGCTTGCCGCAAATCTTAACAAAAATTATGGCAAATCCTTTTGCGAGATGGTAAAAAACCTCATGATCTACCATTTGTCTGAATCAAATATGCGAGACAAATAGGGATTAAGGCAACTGATTGCCTACCTTATGTGAGATGGCCGAACACCTCATGATCCGGCATTCGCATAAAATAAAATAAGCAAAATAAATAGTAATAAAGACAGCTTCTCACTTACCTTTATGCGATATGGTCGAAAACCTTATGATTTTCCATTCGCGTGGAATTAAATAAGCAGCATAGATAAGGATAAAGGTGCCTGCTCACTTACCCTTATGCAAGATGGGCGAAAACCTCATGATCTGTCATTCGCGTGGAATCAAATAGACAAAATAGATAGAGATAAAGGCGACTCTTATGGGAGATTGTTGAAAATCTCATGATCTGCCATTCGTGTAGAATCAAATAAATAAAATAGATAGAGATAAAGGTGGCTACTCACCTACTTTTATGCGAGATGATCGAAAACTCATGATCCCCATTCACTTAGAAAAGTTGTTGTGGATTTATTTAGATTATTTTTCTGAATCTGACTTTGATTAGATTGTCATAATCATAATAGGTCAGGTACTATGATTGCACCAAAATAAGGCAATCATTTGACATAGTAATACTTCTGTAGCATCGCAGTGTTCCAAAGGTATTTCGTAGCTTGTATGCACTAAATCCCACAGGTTTGTCCACACAATATGGCCCTTTCTAGTTTGCTCTAAAAGAACTGTCATAGGGTACCATAGTGTTCTTAGTTACTCTCTTTAGAACTAGATCCCTTTTGTTAATGGATCGGGAGGTACCCTCTTGTTATATAGGCTCGAAATACAGTGTTGGTATACTGCAACCCTTAATTATACTTTAGCCCCCTTTTCCCCCATAAGCTCAAGATTGGATGCAATCAAATAGGCATTCTCTGCTTCATCAAAGTTTGCTATCCAATGAGAAGGTATCCCAATCTCCGTTGGTATCACAACATTAGTCTCGAATGCAAGAGAAAAGGGGTTTCTCCAGTGGAGATATTCTGGGTAGTTTGGTAGGCCCAAAGTACACTAGGTAGCTCGTCTACCTAGGCTCCTTTCTTTTCTTCTAACTTCTTTTTCAAGATGCCCTTGATAATCTTGTTGATAACTTCCACCTGCTCATTGGATTATGGATGAGCAGGGGAGGTGAAGAGGTTGGCTGTTTCGAGTTTCGAACAGAAGCCACAAAATCTTTCATTGTTGAACTATTTTCTATTGTCACTAACTATGGCATAGGGGATGCCGACCTACAGAGAGGTTCTTCCAAATAAAGTTTGCGGTTTTCTATTCGTAATACTCGTCAACAATTTCGCTTCCCCCACTTAGTGAAATAGTCAAACGCAATAATGGTGTATTTAGCTTGCCCCCTCCCAGTTGGCATCGGGCCAATGAGATCCGCACCCCAACCAGCAAAAAGCCAGGGAAAAGACATAACCGTCAATTTTTGTGGGGGTAAGTGGGGTACCTTGGTAAATCTCTAGCATTTGTCATAGCTTGGAGCTATATTCTTTGCGTCCTTTGATATCGTAGCCAATAGTATTCTATGCTAGCGATTGTGCTCCATAGTAATTGCCGTAAATCCCTTCGTGTATCTCCCTCATAATATATTTAGCTTGATCACTTGCAATACATTTTAAGTAAGGGAAAGTAAAATCTCTTCTAAATTACGTATCCCAGATGAGACAATATCGTGCAGTTTTGTACTTTAGCCTTCTCTTATTTCTAAAAGATAATTTCGTCACTCCATTATGTAATTAATCAAAGCATTAACGATAGCTAGAAATGGTGAACCTAACATGGCAAGGGTTTGCTTACATCCATCAACAATTAGTTTAGGTTCCAAAATAATGAAATCCACAGGATTTATGAATTTATTGACTTGGACTAATAAATATTCAATTATTTCTTTCGGTACCTAAATCGATCTATAGGCAAGTAAAAGAATGGTAAAGTTTGGCTTTAATTCACTAAGATTAAGTTGTCGGTATACTGAGTATGGAAGCAAATTGACACTGGCACCAAGATCAAGTAAAGCATGTTTAATTATACGGTTTCTAATAATGCAAGAAATAGTTAGACAACTAGAATCTTTATATTTCAAGGTATTATTAGTTGAGAGAATGGAACTTACCTATTTTGCTAGAAAAACTTTCTTTTGCATTTTATATTTCTTTTTTACAGTATACAGGATTTTCACAAATTTAGCATAAGATGGTACCTGTTTAATGAAAAATAATAATAAAATAGAAAGAAAGAAAAAAAGTGAAGCCATGTATTACTGATAGTCAAGTCGCAACCGCCACTTTGCCACTTGATTGTCACTTATCCCTTTCTTTCTTTCTATATTATTATAAAAATAATAATAATAAATTTCAATAATAATAAAACAAAAGGGGGAAGAGGCTGAAGTTTCCTATAAAAAGAGAGAATTCCACAAATAAGAGGTGCTTGAGGAGGAGAGAAGAAAGAGCAGAATTAGAGAGAAGGCAAAGAAGTGCAGAAGAGTGGTGAAAAATAGAAGGTTTTTTCTCCAAAATTTCTTCTCTTTTCTTTTGTATTAAATTTTCAATCAATTTATTTTGGAAGTTTGAATTTGAATTCATATTTTGAATTTTAATTTTAGCTATTTTAATTTTAATTATGTTTGACTTTATTTCAACAATTATTTTTATTTCAATTATGCTTACGTAGAGTGAGGAGAAATTTTTAATAAAAAATATGATTTAATCAAATTCTATTTTTAATAATATAAATTAAATTATTTTCTATTTAATTTTATCGATATTTTATATTTTAAAATTTTGATTTATTGTTGAAAAATATGGTATCAAGTGCTTAGTGTGCCAAAGGTAATGATCTTTCACTAAGTGTGATGTCAAGAACACACTGTGTTAGACGATAACAATCCTTTTGTAGACAACGTAGCAAGACCATCCACTAAATAACTTAGATATACTCTTTGTTGACATTGAGTCAAGACGACTCACAAAATACTAGAGGGAATTTTCTCTCTAATTAATATGGTGCTAAGTACTCATTGTGCCAGACAGTAATGATCCTTCACTAGGGAGCCGGTATACTGTGCAAAATTTAGACATGATACACTATCTGTCGATAATGAGTCAAAATAACCAAGTAAATCAATGAGGAAAAGAGAATAAACGTACCTAATTGAGCCCATGGACCATGTTGAGGCTTCACTTTCAACCCAAGCTTCAAATTAAATTATCTACTCATAATTGAACTATGGGTAAAATAGTAATTTTATTAAAATATGTAGAAAATATAAGATGGAGAGAGAATTATAAAAAATGGAACTAAAAAATGGATTCAAGGGTGTCAAATTAGGTGGGAGCTCTCTCTTTATAAATACAATGGGTAAATAATTGCCATCAGATGAAAACAATTCAAACGCTCAGGGTTGTGCCATGTGGCAAGCTTTGGTTGATTGAACACAGTCAACACCACATCAACATTTCGGTCCAATAAGATGTTGCCACGTCATTAGTCAACGCCACATTAGTATTTTGGTCCAATAGTATCTTGCCAATTATCGGTGAATGCCACATCATCAGTTAATGCCACATCACTGGTCAAATATGATGTTGCCACGTCATCGATCAATGCCACATCATCATTAATGTCTATGTGAACAGTGCCACACTTGTGAATAGCGCAATATATATGAACAGTATCATATACGTGAACAATATCGAACACCCTTTTATGCTCCTCTTAAGGTTTTCGACTATTCCGAGTTCAAAAATGTCATCTGTTTCGCTGTCCGGCTTCTTGATAGTCATGGAATACCAAAATATCCTTGAAATACATAAAATACTTAAATTATAATAAAAGCTTGTAAAAGTGAAAATGTTAGGGAGACTTGGAGCATAAAATGACAATTTTACACTGTATAAATTTGCATTCTCTAGTACTCAACAATATCACCTTATATTTTATGTTTTCCATCACCCAATTAAATTTGGAAAAGTAGGGATGATTAAGTATTCATCAAAATGATGCGAAACCAATAAAATAAATAAAATAATATAAAAAAGTTGAAAAATGAAAAAAGCTCTTTGTAATCTCAAAAAGATCTCTATTTTTCACACATATTTGATTTTTCGTATTATCCGTTTTTTGTTAACCACACATAACCGATGTTACGTCTTAGTAAAAATCCTTCTTGATTTTAAGGAACTATAGAATAAAATATAAGCTGGATGTAGCGATGTATAAAAATGAATGCAAATAATATTATTGGTTTGATTAGCAATTCATTTGACTTGAGATCATATTATTTCTAAAATGTGGACATTATTCTTTCATATTGGTGAGAGTATATAATATTAATTTTCTATTATTTTCTCTCAATTTACTATTCTTTGGAGTGACTATTTTTACCGGAGTTTATTTCCTTTTGAAAGTGTGTCTCTTACCCGTGAGATTTTTGGGGTCTGACTTGTCATTCTTGACAGTGGCATGATTAATGTAGCTTTAATAATTGATCATTTTGCATATGTTTAATTCACTAATTTGTGTAAACGGTTGATATTGGACTAATAATTTTTTTAAGGTTGGAGATAATGCTTATACTCTTATTTGATTATTGTCGTTAATGTGATTAAAAGAGTAAACACATTTGTCCTAAGAAAAAATATTTCAATTTGTATTTGAATTTCACTTGATAATATTGATTTAATTGCAAGGGTCTAGTAATAAGTAGGTTGAGAGATGTGATTAACACTAGAAAGTGCACATTTAATAAATGTCAAAAGTATTATTTTTTTTCACTTATAATGTTGTTTAATACGCTTATAAATCACAAATTATCTTAATGCTCTCTCTAACATAATTTTATGTTAAATTAAATTGTAGTATGTTATTTTTATCTTAATTTTATATTATAAACTAGGAAATAGAACCGCACTTCGCGCGGCTATGAAAAGGAATTTAGTATTATCTTTTTTTTCTTCTTCCACTTTTAACGATTTATTCTATTCGATTAAGAGGCAAGACTTCCAAAAAAAACATGAAAAAAATAAAGCAACGCTAAAACCAAAAAGACTTTTTTAATTATTTAAAATTACATTAGCTAAATTAACACCACGGAAATAGAAGTGCCATAGATGCACCTATTATAAGCCAAAACCTTGGAAACCTGAGGCTGATATATCACTGCGAGGCCACCTGGAGAAGGAGCAGAAGATGCATCATAGTAGCCTCTCAGTATGTTCCCTTCTTTGGCAGTGAATTCAAGAGAGGTGAGCATTGCAGGCCAGCAATTACGGGTGATGATATCAATAGCGCGGCAATAGTCAGGGCCAATATCAGCCTGACTATTAAGGAATAATATAACATTCTCATTTGAGCATGATTTCAGCTCCATTAACGTGTTCCAGCACTCCGTTAGGCCTCCGCTAACTTCAAGTCTTCCTGTAGACCTAATTGAGGACTCTGGCAGAGCCATGTTCACGGCATTGAATGGTACATAATTATTTATCCATGATACTTTGAATCTAGCCAAATCTAGAAGAAATCTTTTGAGCTTAAAAAATATTCGTCATAATAAGTGTTTCACACAGAGACAATGAAAGAGAATATTGTAGAATATATCTATATTACTTGTAGTATCTCGACCAAAAATGTATATTGGAAAAGCTTCCATTTTTTTCAATTGCATTATATCATATGATAATAAAAACAAACCAAAAGCTTATCAATCCAAGAGCTTTTATGCTTTAGAATGATGTAGAATGATTGTGTATTACCAGTAGGATGCCTTACGAAGGCCAAATTTGAGCTTTTAATTTTTTTTCCTATTCCTAATTCTTCTAGGATTTTTACCCTTTTTTTTTCTAAAACTTAGATTTGAGTGTCGTTTTTTTTATTTTTTTATTTTGATTAGGAGAATTTTATTATAAAATGATATTTTAGATTTGCCTATTTTGGTAAATTTGTGATATTTAAAGTTATTATAAAAAGGAATCTAAAACTCGAATTTGCACTATTAAGAATTATTCAATAAACTTATTATTCAAAAACCTTTGTTTCTTCTATCAATCTACTTTCAATGTTTCTATTTCGTTAGTTGGTATCAGAGCAATTTTGCTTGTCATCATGGCACAGCCACACGAACAAAGGAGCAACTGTCCCAAATACGTTGATCAAGGGATGTAGGTAATGTCTGCGGAGACTATGAGACAAATGGTCAGAGAAGTAGTCTTGCAAGCCATGAAGGACGTGTATAATCGAGAATGGCAGTGATGGAGCAAGCAATCGAGGGTCTTATGATTTCCATGAACAATAACACAGAGGGAGAATAATGGCAGTTAATCACGAGGAAGTTGTTCAAAGAGTCGATTATGGAGAACAACCCCATGACGAGAAAGATCAGGGCGTTAATCATGAAATAGCGCACCAAGCATCAATTGCAAAAGTAATCCCTCAGAATTTAGAACCCGTAAGACCGATGTTGCCACCTAACCATGAAGAGTTAAGGAGTAATTTGGAAGAAGATGATTTAGAGGATTATGACAGGAGGCGCAGGAAGAGTTCATGTAAAACATTAATGTTGATTTTGCAGATTTTTATGGTGGAATGCATGTTGAAGAATTTTTAGACTAGATAGTAGATGTAGAGAATTTCTTCCAGTATATAGAGATTCCCCAAGAGAATATACAAATGAATTTTATCATCTGCACACAAAAGTTAATATAGATGAGCCAGTGTTTCTGAGAGTTACGAAGTATCTTGGCGAGTTAAAACAAGAGATACAAGATGATATTGTAGATACGGTTTGGGACATGGGTTCAGTGGTTGCTAGGGCAAAGAAATTAGAAGATCAAAAGTATAAGTACAGTTTTTAGAACCTAGTAGCAGCAATTAACTGGTGTGCAAAATAGGCCAGGCAGCTTTGCGGTTGAAAACAAAAAGAAAGAAGTTCTGGGAGTAAGGTGCAACAACCCAAGCACAATAGCTAAGGTGATGAGCACTTCAACAACAGCCACCTAGGCAGTAGCAGTACCAACCACAGGTGCAAAACAATCCATACGTAAAGCCTATGTTAAACAAGTGTTTGAAGTGTGGGGAACCAGAGCATCAGTCGAGTGATTGTCCTAAAACAAATTTAAACTTTGTAGAGGCTGAAGACGGTGAAGTAGAGGTGAATAATAATATGGATGGGGATGATAATGAAGGCTTGGAGTTAGAAGTAGATGATAAAGAGATGAATTGCATTGTGCAAAAAAATTTATTAGCACCAAAGTTTGAAGAAGATAACCAGCACAATAAGACTTTTAGAACACGTTGCACCATCAATAATAAGATGTGCAACATGATAATTAATAGTGGCAGTAGTGAGAATGTGATAAGACTTTCAACAAAAAAACATCCAACACTATACAAAATAAGGTGGACAAAAAAAAGATAGAAATACAAGTGACGGAAGTATGTTGTGTTCCTTTCTCTATTGGAAAGATTTATAACAATGATGTGGTGTGCGAAGTAGTGGATACTGATTTGTGCCATCTGTTATTGGGCAGGCCTTAGTAGTTCAATGTTGATGTAGTCCATATAGAAAGGGATAATGTGCATGAGTTTTGGTAAAATAGTGGAAAAATATATTAGTGCCTTTAATGAACAAGAAAAAGAGTTATAAGCCAGAAGGGAAGAATTTTCTGTCTATCGTGAAGGGACTTTTGGAGAAAGATTACGAAGGTTGCAAGAAATTAGAGAAAGAAGATGAGTTCGAGCTAAAGACTATTCCTAAAGAAGTGCAATCATTGGCAGCTGCGTTTGCTGATATTACACCATCAGAGATGCCAAATAGGCTATCGTCTTTACGAGATATTCAACATTATGTAGACTTAGTTCCTAACTTCCAAGGATATGTTAATGAGTTGTTCGAGAATGGAGTCTTTCGCGAGAGCAAGAGTACATTTGTTGTACTAAACTTATTGATGTCAAAGAAAGATAGCAGTTGGCGTATATGTTTGGACAGCGGGCGGATTAATCACATTAAAGTGAAATATCGTTTTCTTATTCCAACATTTCAAGATTTGCTAAATCAGTTAGATGGTGCTCGAGTTTTCTTGAGGATAGACTTGCGTAGTAGGTGTCAAAAGATTCGATTTAGGCCTTGAGATAAGTGGAAACAATGTTCAAGGCGAAAGAAGGATTGTATGAGTGGTTTATGGTGCCATTCAGATTGTTCAATGCTCCAAGCAGCTTCATGCATTTAATAAACCAGGCACTTAAGCCTTTTTCCTATAAATTTGTTGTGGTGTATTTTGATGATTTTTTGGTTTATCCTGTTAACGTGGTGAAGGACCAGAGCATTTAAGGATGGTTATAAAGATGTTGAAAAGAAATAAGATTTACATTAATCTGAAAAAGTGCAACTTTCTGCTAAGTAATGTAGAGCTTTTAGGTTTTATAGTTGGTGTAGATGGAATTGAGCTATTGAGTTCAAGATACAATCCATTGGAGAATGGTATATGCCTATGATAGTGAGTGAAGTGTGGAGTTTCATGGGCTGACGACGCTTTATAGAAGGTTCATTCGTGGTTTTAGCACAATCGTTACACCTATTACAAAGTGCTTAAAGAAAGGGAAGTTCAAATAAAAAGAATAGTAAGAGGTGAGTTTTATTTACTAAAGGAGAAGTTGCATACATTGAAAGTAGATTGATAGAAAAAATGAAGGTTTCCAAATAATATGTTTATTGAATAATTGTGTCTTCACAAACTTGGTTTTTAAACCCTTTTATGTAATAACCCTATATATTGTGAATTTACCAAAAATAGGGAAATATGAAGTATTATTTTATAATAAAGTTCTCCTAATCAAAATAAGAAAATGAAAAAAAAAGCACTCAAATCCGAAGTTTAGAAAAAAAAGATAAAAGCCTTAGAAGAATCAGGAAAGATAGAAAAAATCTTAAACTAGAAAATGACCAAGAAATAAGCAGAATTTCTGGTTCGATCCAAAGGCGAAATGGTACAAGTGGTTTTGGTGTAGATTTGTTTCATTGCAAATTTTGAAACATTATATTATACGCAAAAAACAAACACCTATAACTCAAGTTATGGCCTCCGAAAAGTATCTTGCCAGTAATACGCAACCATCCTACATCAGTCCCTCTCATTTGAAAAAGAACTCATCCTAAAATTAGGCTCGTACAACTCTTCATCATATGGGTGATACGCGAATAGATTAGCCATGTTAAAAGTATGAGAGATATTCCAATTATTCGGCAGTTGAAGTGTATAAGTGCTATCATTAATCTTCCATGCCATGCAAAATGGATTGTATTTTTTCTTCTCCAACTTAGCATGAATACCAAAGAACCAATTATACTGTAAATATGCCATCACCAAATCACCCTCCTGAAACATCTTCTTACGTCAGTCCTTGTCTGCCTCAACCTTCTATTTAGCATTTGTAGCCTTTAAGTGAGCTCGAACCTTGTCATGAATTTGAAGAGCCTTTTCCACCACGTTATCTACTGCTTTGCTTCCTCCTCCCATCATAGGCATGACAACTAGATCACAAACATGGCATGGAGAATAAGTGTAGATAATCTCAAAAGGGTCTTGCCATAGATCAATTGGCCATGTTGTTTTAAACAAACTCTGCCTAAGGCAAGGTGGTTTCCTAGTTCCGTTGCTTGTCACCATAAACATATCGCAACATGTACCCTGAAGTCTGATTGACCACCTTTATTTACCCTCTATATGTGGATTGAAAGCACTACTGAATTGCAATTGTGTGCCAAGCTTATCCTAGAGATGATGCCAAATATACTGATGAACTTCACATCTCTGTAAGAAGTGATAGTCTTTGGAACACCATACAAACACACCACCTTTCGAAAGAACAAGTGTGCAATTGAATCAACATCTTCAATCTTTTTACAAGCAACAAAATATGCCAACTTAGAAAACCTATCCACCACCACCAATGTAGAATCACGACCTATCCTTGTGTACAACAATCCTAACACAAAATCTATGGACAGATCCAACCAAATATTTATGGAATAGGTAATGACAAGTATAAACCTATATTCTACGTGTGTTCTTTACCTTCCTGGCAAACCCAACACCTCTACACAATCTTTCATATATTTCTATTCATCTATGGCAAATAATAACGTTTCTCCACAAGCATCTTGATCTTATCCAGTCCAATATGTCCACCTAATCCTTTGCTATGCAACTCACATATGATCTGCTCTTTCAAGGAGATTCAAGGCACACATAACCGATTAGGCCTGAACAAATATCTGTCATGAATTAAGAAATCCTTTGCGTTCTGGTGTTTGATACAACGATCCTAAATATGCACAAAATCTTCATCTTCAGCGTACTTTTTCAAGCACTCAAAACCAGTAACTTCTTTTATTAGAGTTACCAGGAAAATGCTCACCTGCTGAGTACATTTGCCACATTCTTCTGCTGCCCAGACTTATGCTTCACAATAAAAGTAAACTTTTGTATATAGCTTACCCATCTTGCATGCATTTTGCTTAGATTTTGTTAGTTGTTAAAGTACTTCAAGACTTTATGATCACTATAAAGTACGAACCCCCTCTAAATCAAATAATTCTCCTATGACTTCAATACCTTAAGGATGACATAAAACTCTTGGTCGTAAGTAGACCACATCTGCCTTGCTTTGTTTAGCTTCTCACTCATATACTCAATTGGCCATCATTTTTGGAAAAGAACAGCCCAATACCCTTGCTAGAAGCATCATACGCGACTTCAAATAACTTGTTGAAGTTTGGCAAGTCCAACACAGGAGCAGTAGAAAACTTCATCTTTAGTAAAGCAAAACTCGCCTCTTGCTCTTTTCCCCATTTGAACTTCCCTTTCTTCAAGCAGTTTGTAATAGGTGCAGCAATTGTGCTAAAACAATGAATGAACCTTCTATAAAATGTTGCCAACCTATAAAAACTATGGAGTTCACCTACTGTCTTAGGCATAAGTCATTTTCTAATAGCTTGTATCTTGGACTCAATAGCTCTAATCCCATTAGCACCAACTATAAAACACCTCTACATTACTATATAGAGAGCTACACTTCTTCAAATTAATGTAAAGCTTATTTCTCTGTAACACCTCCATAACCATCCTTAAATACTCTAGGGTTGTCACCATATCAATAGAATAAACCAAAATATCATCAAAATACACTGCAACAAATTTATAGGAAAAAGGCTTAAGAACTTGTTCATTAAGCGCATTAAGGTGCTTAGTGCATTGGACATTACGAATGGCATCACAAACCACTCATACAACCCTTCCTTCGTCTTGAACATTGTTTTCCACTCATCTTCAGGCTTAATTCAAATATGATAATACCCACTGCGTACGTCTATCTTCGAGAAAATTCGAGCACCGCCTAACTGATCTAGCAAATCTTGAAACTTTAGAATAGGAAAATGATACTTAATTGTAACCTGATTAATCTGCCTATTGTCCACACACATACGCTAACTCTAATTTTTTTTTACCATTAACAAGCCTGGTACATCACATAGATTTTTGGTCTCATGAATAAATCACTTCTGCAACAACTCATTAACCTGTCCTTGCAAAATTACATGCTCATAAGGGCTCATACGATAGTCGGGCAAGTTAGGTAAACTCACACAAGAAATTAAGTCTATATTATGCTGAATATCTTGCAAAGGCGACAGCCCATCTGGCATCATTGGTGGTGTAATATCAGTGAACTCAACTAGCAATGGTTGCACTTCTTAAGAAACAATCATTACTTCAAACTCATCTTCTTTCTCTAGCTTTTTATTACCTTCATAATCTTCCTCCAAATGTCCCTTTATGATAGTCATAAAATTCTTCCCTTTGATAGTCATAAAATTCTTCCCTTCTATCTTAGAACTCTTCTTATTATTCGTTAAAGGCACCAAACGAACCTTCTTACTGCTCCACCATAACTTATGCATATTATCCCTTGTACTATGAACAACATCAACATCGAACTGCCAAGGCCTACCTAATAACAGATGGCACACATGCATATCCACTACATTGTACACCACATCACTCTTGTAAATCTTTAATATTACTAGCGAAATACTTTCTAGAGACCATAACTTGAGCTACTGGTGTCCATTTTTTGCATATAATATACCGTTTCGAAAAATGAAAAAAAGATGAATCTAACCTAGAATAGTTTATACCATTCTATCTTGGGTCAAGCCAGAAATTATACTTCTTTCATAGTTCTTTTTAGTTTTAAGATTTTTTCCTATTTTTCTTGAATCTTTTATGATTTATATCTTTTTCTTAGAACTCATATTTGAGTGTCGTTTGCATTTTTTTTTCTTATTTTGCTTTGTAGAGTTTTATTATAAAATAATATTTCAAATTTTCCTATTTTGGTAAATTCAAGCTAGTTAGGGTTATTATATAAAGGGGTCTACAACCTTAGTTTGTACTATTCAGACTTATTCAATAAACCTATTATTAAGAAACCTTCGTTTCTTCTATTAATCTACTTTCAATGTTTTAATTTTGTCATTGTCTAAGAAAAGTGCTTTTGATTTGTGAGAAGAAATCCATGCGCGCGCACTAATAATCTGCTATGGAGTCTGGTTGGTCTTGCATTACCTAGAAAGAGATGAGATAAAGAGTAAATTAAATTACGGATTTTGGTTATTTGAATTGATTTTTTTATTTGGTTTTTTTTATAAAGGTAGGTCCATTATACTAATGTTTTATTATAATTTTTTATTCTACTATTTGTTTTCTTGTGTCTTTATTCAAGTTTCATTGAATTTTAATAATACCAAATTATTTAGCATTAAGATATTTAAACTAGGGGCAAAGGAAATGCTTTAAAATTATTAAGGACACTTTCATAATTTGGCAATTTAATTAAGGAATTTGTATAAATAAAAAATTAAATATATTTTGTAAGATAATCATCAAAAAAATTTTTTAAAGCCAATTAGTACCCATGCCCTAGCTAGTCCCACACTAGCTACGTCCCTGATTTTACTTGGCTTCAACACCTTTTGGTTTCAAAGCTTGCTCTTAAATATTAAGCTTTACAATGATGGAATGGAGCATACAATTGGTATCTAACTAAAAATTATACTATATCGGACTTTCATTTGCTAAAACTTTTGTTTCTTGCCAGAGGGGGAATTTCTTTCAACTTCGGCAAGTCGGTTTTTAACTTGATTATGAAGAATGCAGGCGTCTTTTGGGAGAGACATGCATTACCATTCCTTTCTTTGATTTATCAAGTGTTGAAGTCCCAAGATTATAATTTGATTGAAGAAGATGAGGACTTTACTTCTATGCAAACTATATTGAACCAACCTTTCATATGTTGAAGTCCCTCTATTTTGTTGGTGATCAAGATGAGGATACTCAGGCTACCAATTCCATCTTATAGCTGGCCATTGTCTATTTTGAGCTTTCAACTATTCCTCAACTCTATAACTTCGTTGCTCAAAGGGAGATGATTTCAGATTTATTTGGTCAATTTGAACAAATTCAAGACACTCTCAATGATATTAGGCATGTTCATTGCCCTTGATTTCTTTGCTTTACACCCCCTAGTTACTTAGTTTTGATTTTTATCTAGTTTAGATATTCATTTCGAACTTCATGTATGTTATCTATCTCCCTTTGACACCTTCAGTCAAAAAAGGGGAAAGTAGATTTGCATTTTTCTATTTAATTTCTCCCTTTAAAGGATAGTAGTATTTTGTTTGAATTATTTGTCTTTGTATTTGAATTTACTAAAGGGGGAGTTTATTTATATGGTCATTGATTTTATTTACTCTTTCTCTAAGGGGAAGCTTGTTTGATTTGCATAAAAAATATTTTGTTAGCTTTAATATGCATTATTGCTCTCTAAATATATTTATATGAGATTGTTTATAATAAAGGGAGAGTTAATTTTCTCAATTGAATCTTAATCATGAGCATTTATTTATTGGAGGAGATTTTTATCTTCAACTAATGGTGACTAATGATTTTTGTTTTGGTTAATTCTTTGTTTGTTTTTGCTATCTATGTGTAGGTTATTGCTTGTGATCTATCTTACTTCTGCATATGCCATTTGAAGACTAAAAAATTAGTTAGTTTATGTTTTCACTATAAGGATGCCGAAGGGAAAGATTGTTTTAGTAGTGGTATCAATGTGTCAATAATATTGTAATTTATTTATTTCTTTGATTAGGAACTTCTCTCTTTTTAAAAAGGATTTTCCTACTCGTGGAAATTAATTAGATTAGATTATATGAAATATTGGAAAATATTTTTTGAGGCGTAAAAAAGCAAATTGGCATGTAGGATTACATATCAAAGAGTTTCAAATAAAGATAATCACTATATCGGTAAGTACGTCAAGTATTTATAGAATATTGGACTCTTAAAGAAGTATATCCTAGTAATATTCTACAAGGGTTTTGGGTGAAATACTACACCTATCGAAAGAGAAGTATTTTACACATTGAAGGCGGTGAAGAAGGTATATCTTTTTTTATATCAGAGAAGCAGCTAACGCAGAGGACAATAAGAAACCCTAATTGCCCGCATATGATATTTCATATCTCTATGATGTTTTAATCTTCTTCATCAAATCTTCTTCATATTAAGTCTTTCATTAGACATTCTTTATTATTATTATTTTGGTTTCATCAGGACGAGGGGTCGTTTATTGTGTCGAGAGTATCTCAAAGAAGCAGTAAACACCATTAAAAACGAGTGATTCTCACTAAGTAAGGTGAACTAAGTTTAGATTAAACAAGGTGGCAGCAAAAGTAAGATGGAATCTGAAATTGTGTAAGAATTTGATAGGTTGTAATCTTTTTATTACTTAATGAATTGCTTATTGTCTAGGCGTGGCAATGTAGATGTAGGATTGTGATCCAAACCACGTAAAAATCCTATGTATCTTTACTTATGTAATTTACTATTTATAGCATATTTAATAAATTTATGGAGAATGAATTATAATGTGAACAATGCGATAAATAGTTATGATGAGCAGTAATTGTAAATTGTAACTCATATACAGTATCATATGAACAATAATTGTGAACAATATTATATAAATAGTAAATCATAAACAATATCTCTTGAATAGTATTTGTAAATAGTAATTTCAAGATTTATTAATTAGGGAAAATAATTTACTAGTATTTTAATTTGCCTAAACTTGTTAAATAGATCGAAATTCTTCACCTCTATAATATTTATTTATAGATCTAAATATTTTAATCTCTGAAAATTCATGAACTATTGTGATGTTCTAAGGACTTCTAACTGATTTCTAATTTTTAAAGTTAGATTTTCATATAATTTAGTGAGTTTAATTCTCTATCATAAGATCAATGTAATATGAATAATTTTGAAAGAACATAACATTTAACACTTTTTTTTTTCATATCAAGGCCTAATGGAGATGTGTAGTCTACTAAAAGTCTTACATTTCCTTCACTCTTCTTTACTAAATCATCTAAAAGTTAGTCTTCTACACTAATTTTTGCTATTTCAAGTTCCACAATTTTTAAAGCAAGTTCTAAATTTCTTTAAAAATCAACATTTGTACAACTTCTATTTGAAACACATGTTTTATCTTTTGAAAAGAATTCAAAAACAATTGAAAAAGAAATAGTCATGCAATATTTTGATTCATTATTAGAAGAAGACAATATAGTAGAAAATATTCTATAAAGCAATAAGAAGCCATAATAAGCTAGAAAGCAATATGCACACGAGTTATTAGAATTAAATGCAATAAGAAAGTCTAGCATTTATTGTAAGTAATCATAGTGGACAAATAGAGGGAAAAAGTAGAATGGAAATTAGTTATAAAAGTTTAAAAGATAATACTCTACACAATAGTTATAAAATATCTATTAAATATGAATTAGTAAATACAACGTATACAAAAGCAAGATACTTTTCTAAATTTCATTGTAAAAGTAGATTCTGGCAAATAAGACTCCATGAAATATATGTTCCACGGACAACTTTTAATTATTCAAAAGGAAATTTTGAATGGTTAATCATGTTGATTGGTTTAAAAAATGCACCACGTGCATTTCAAGTTAGAATGGATAAAATTTTACAACACTTTTCAATATTTTGTATAGTGTACACAAATGATATTCTTCTTTTTTATCAAAATAGATTCATGCATATAACTTACATAAAATTTTAGATTGGTTTAGGAATAATAATAATGTAATTTCTAAAAGAAGATTTGAAATTCTAGTAATGCAACGCAAGAGGGGGTGAATTGGGATTCTAAAAATTATTCAATTCTAGATCAAACTCAATGCAAATCCAAAATAATTTAAAGCAATAACCAATAAATCAATCACAATATAAAAGAATAAGGGAAGAGAGATTCAAACACGATGATTTTTATGTAGTTCGGCCAACCTCGCCTACATCCACGCCTCATTGCCTCTTTCGGCTGCCAAGTCTTCCTCATAAGAAATAAGAGAACCAATTAAATCATCAATAGGTAAAATATTCAAATCTTTGGCTTCTTCAATAGCAGTTCTTTTAGGTCTCCATTCTTTTGGAAGGGACCTAATAATTTTCTTTACTTTCTCACTATTTGAGAAAGTTTTTCCTAGGGCTCCTAGAGTGTTCACTATGTCCGTAAATCTAGTATACATAGAGTACACACTCTCATTTTGTCCCATTTCGAACAATTTATATTGTCGAGTGTACTTACTAATTTTAGACACTTTCACTTGATTAGTCCCTTCATAAACTTCAAGTTTGTGCCAAATTTCATTTGCACTTTCACAACTAGACACTCTATGAAACTCTTTCTTATCTAGTTTACAAAACAAGGCATTCATAGCTTTGGAATTTAGAGAAACTTTTCTCTTTTCTAATTCATTCTATTCGAGTGAAGGTTTTGAAATATCTTCCCCGACTTCATTTTTAGTCAAAGGCATAAATGGACCATCACAAACAACCTCCTAAATTTCATAATCTAATGCTTGTAAATAAATTCTCATCTTAGTTTTCTAATATGGATAGTCATTACCGTCAAAGAACGGTGGTCTAATTGTGGACTATCCTTTTCTAAAGGTTGAGTCATTATGGGTTTTCATGGATCTTTAACTCTAGATGGTTAAGTCTACATAGGAGCACCTCGCTCTGATACCAAATGAAATTCTAGTTATGCAACCCGAGAGAGGGAGGTGAATTGGGATTCTAAAAATTATTCAATTCTAGATCAAAACTCAATGCAAATCGAAAACTAATTTAAAGCAATAACCAATAAATCAATCACAATATAAAAGGATAAGGGAAGAGAGATTCAAACATGATGATTTTTATGTGGTTCGGCCAACCTCACCTACATCCACGCCTCCAAGCTTTTCGGGCTTGAGGATTCCACTAAGCAAGCCGCCAAGGCTTCAAATACTTACAATTGACTTCCAAGGTGTCAATAAAACTTTTACAACAAGAGATTATCCCCAATCTCTTAACCCAAGTGTATCCCAACACTTACAATCACTCAAAACAAAATATTACAAATTGTTTTTCTCTCACATAATATTTAAGATTACAAATCAATGCCCAATGTGTGAATAGATGAAGAATGAATTTGTTTAAAGCTCTTTGAAGATTATATTCTCGAATATAAGCTCAATGATAATGTTGTGATCTACCCTTATTTTAATTTGAATGAGCTTATTTATAGTTGGAGCTGAAAAATAGTTGTTACTGACTTGTCTGCCCGTAAATAGATCGCCGTTAACTGTTTATTCTGGTCAAAGTTATCGTTGGGCCAAATTTCAAATAAACGGTTTGCCATTTAGGCTTACCCTTTCGCCGTTAAATTCCAGACACCCGCAAAATAAACTTCAGCTATCGGTTTTCACTAAATGGTTAAAGATTAGCACGAAATGACGTTATGGAATTTATCGATTAGCCGTTCGTAATTAATGGATCGCCGTTTATTTCCAGTAACCTACAAAATAAATTAGCCTTATCCATTTCTGTTAAACGATGCCAGATGAGTACAATCTTCTATTCTGGAATTTATCGGTTAACCGTTTTTGATAAACGGTTCGCCGGTTAATTCCAGTAGCCTTCCCAACATTTTGTGTTTTCTGTTTTTCTTAATCGGTTAGAGCTTAAGCAATTTGTTACTCTCTGAATTTAACCGATTAACCGTTTCAAAGTAAATGGTGAACCGTTTACTTCCAGAATCACAGTTTTAACGAAAAATTGCAGGAAGTCATTTTCCAATTGAAGTTTGACAGATATCCATCTTTCATGAACATAATTAGAAAGATTATAAGGCTTTCTTTTATTAATGAATAGCTCCAACATTTTAATCAAAAGCATTTAAAGTTTGTTATCATCAAAATCAATATTGTGAACATATACATGTTAACATTCTCTCCCTTTTTGATAATGACAAACTTCTTTCAATATTTTGCTCCCCCTTAATATATGCTCCCCCTAAATGTATGGCCAATTTAAAAAAAATTGTCCAATGAACAAAATTCATTTCAAAAGTAAATTTTATTATTATTAATCGCTATCTCCCCCATTTATTATTATTGATCGCTATCTCCCCCATTATATTTCCCCCATTAATCTCTCCCCCTTCATCATCAATAAAAAAAGAGAGAAAAGAAAAAACGTAAAGCATAGAATTGAGAAAGAAATTACCCAGATTAGGTGAGCAAAAATTTTGGCAAAGGTTCCCCGTAAAATTAAACAAATCCTCAATTACAAAATAAGACCAAAACACTTCCAAATATGTTAAACAAGTCGCCACATACCAACAACTCCATCAAGCATCAGTTCACACATAAATAATCATCCAACAACAAAAGCATCACATAGAAAAATCCATAATCAAAATCATATAGAAGTAGCAATGTATACTAAACAAAATATAAATAGCAACACACAAAGAAACAGAATATGAAATGTATGTACGAATATGAGAGTCAGAAACTAAGAAGGTGGTGAAGATGTGAAATTATGGCTCAATTTGGTGGAGGAAAGGCAAAATTTCGGTCAAAATGGAGGAAATCCGTTTGGCTACCCTTAGGGTTTAGATTTCTAAAGATGAAGAGAAATGATTTTATCGGTGTGATTTGGCAACAAAATGAAGAAAAATGAAGGATTGAAGAAGAAGAAAGCTTCAACTGCGCAACAATGGCTGAAACGGTAAGGGGGCAAATGAAGAATGAGAAGAAACCCTTGGAACAATTTTATATTTCAAGAAAACGGCGAGCCTTTTTCTGTAAACGGTGAGGGAGTAACTTCCAGAGAGCATTTAATGGAAAAACGGTGAAAGGTTAGTCCTTAACGGTAAAGAGGTAAATTCCAGTGAGCTTTCTGTTTTTAAACGGTTTATCGTTTTCGGCAAACGGTAAGGGAGTAAGGTTTAAATCATCAGAGCCTAGTTTCCGGAATTAAACGGTACACCATTTATTGAGAAACGGTTATCCGTTTACTTCATCTATAATTTCGCACATTTGATTTGATTTTTGGCCAGCAAATAATACATTCCAAAATCATTTAATTGATCCAAAAATATTTTATAAGCCATTTTAATGTATGATTAATGAACTTACATGTATTCAAACAATCAATTCATATAAACATTTAAGAATCAATAAAGCAAACACATCACTTGTTTATCATGCTTAAGCATTTCATAGTCATTAAAATCGAACAAATCCATCATGATAAAGCACTTAATGTTATAATGAAATATGAAATATTTACTACGATTACAAGACCGTCACTTATAATCAATAAGGCAATAATTGTTACCAAAACAATTAAATCATCTTGCCTCATTATTTTTGCTTAGACCATGATCAAGTGATTATCTTCACAAGCTTCATCAAGGAACTCTCCACCATTCCTTGTTTGTGGTACCTACAAAAAAAATATTCAAGTTGTGTGCTTTGGTACCCAAATATTCTTGGGTTCTTGAGTGTTAGAAATGGTTCCTTTTGGAACCCAAATACATGTTGCTCCATAATATTGATTTCTTTTAACTGGATATCTAAGCTTCATGTGACCATTGTGATTGCAATAATGGCATACAATTTGATCATTAATGGAGGCAGTTTTAATAAAATAACTCTTATAATATTTTTGTTTCAAATTTGGCTTATAATCAATACCTCCTTTGTCAAATACACATTTCTATGAATTAAGCAAGTTATCCAACATCTTTTGCCCATTTGTGAATTTTAACACAACATCATTAAGTTTAAGGTTCTTTTTCTTAAGCATTTCATTTTTCTTTTTCAAATCATGTACATGTGGCTCTAGATGCTCATGTGAAGTGCTTGGTTTCTCATTTGATAATACAACTCTATTATGCAAAGTTTTATTCTCTATTTCTAGTCCTTTAATCTTTTTATTTAATGAATCATTGCATTTTTGTAAAGCATCCTTTTTCATTTTTCAAGTCATCTACATGTGATTTTAGATGCTCGTGTGAAGTGCTACATTTCTCATTTGATAATGCAACTTTATTATGCAATGCTTTATTCTCTAATTATAGGCATATAATCTTTGCACTTAGAGATTCATTTTCATTTGTGAGCTCTACCATTTTCTTTTTAAGACATGCATTTTTTTTTACCAATTTTCATCCACTCATCATACAATTCTTTAAAACGCATCATGTAATTCATCATAAGTAGGAAGATCATTTACCTCATCAAGTTCATCATTTGATTCATCTCCAATTGCCATGAGAGCTAGATTTGTCATTTCTTGATGCTCTTCATCATCACTTGTTTCCTCATCGCTATCATCCCATGTGGCTACCATTGCTTTCTTCTTGAGCTTGTTGAGAAGAGGGCATTCTGTTCTTATATGGCTAGGCTTCTTGCACTCATAACATTTGATTACTTCCTTCTTCTCCTTTCGGTTCTTGAGGTCTCTAAATTTTCTTCGCTCACCGGATTTCTAAAAAAGTTTTCTAAACCTCCTAGCCAGCATATCCATCTCCTCCTCATCCAACTCGCTTTCCTCACCACTCTAATGTTTCAAGGCTTTGAGAGCAATGCTTTTCCTTTTCGCCTCATTGCCTCTTTCGGCTGCCAAGTCTTCCTCATAAGAAATAAGAGAACCAATTAAATCATAAATAGATAAAATATTTAAATCTTTGGCTTCTTCAATAGCAGTTCTTTTAGGTCTGCATTCTTTTGGAAGGGACCTAATGATTTTCTTTACTTTCTCACTATTTGAGAAAGTTTTTCCTAGGGCTCCTAGAGTGTTCACTATATCTGTAAATCTAGTATACATAGAGTACACACTCTCATTTTGTTCCATTTAGAACAATTCATATTGTCGAGTATACCTACTACTTTTAGACTCTTTCACTTGATTACTCCTTTCATAAACAACTTCAAGTTGGTGCCAAATTTCATTTGCACTTTCACAATCAGACACTCTATGAAACGCCTTCTTATCTAGTGCACAAAACAAGGCATTCATAGCTTTGGAATATAGAGAAGCTTTTCTTTTTTCTAATTCATTCCATTCCCGTGAAGGTTTTGAAATATCTTCCCCGACTTCATTTTTAGTCAAAGGCATAAATGGACCATCACAAACAACTTCCCAAATTTCATAATCTAGTGCTTATAAATAAATTTTCATCCTAGTTTTCCAATATGGGTAGTCATTACCGTAAAAAAACGATGGTCTAATTATGGATTGTCCTTCTCTAAAAGTTGAGTTATTATGGGTTGCCATGGTTCTTTAACTCTAGATGGTTAAGTCTACACAAGAGCACCTCGCTCTGATACCAAATGAAATACTAGTTATGCAACCCAAGAGGGGGGTGAATTGGGATTCGAAAAATTATTCAATTCTAGATCAAAACTCAATGAAAATCGAAAACTAATTTAAAGCAATAGCCAATAAATCAATCACAATATAAAAGAATAAGTGAAGAGAGATTCAAGCACGATGATTTTTACGTGGTTCGGCCAACCTCGCCAACATCCACGCCTCCAAGCTTTCCGGGCTTGAGGATTCCACTAAGCAAGCCGCCAAGGCTTCAAATGCTTACAATTGACTTCCAAGGTGTCAATAAACCTTTACAATAAGAGATTATCCCCAATCTCTTAACCCAAGTGTATCCCAACACTTACAATCACTCAAAACAAAAGATTACAAATTATTTTTCTCTCACACAATATTTAAGATTACAAATCAATGCCCAATGTGTGAATAGATGAAGAATGAATGTGTTTAAAGCTCTTTGAAAATTTTATTCTCGAATATAAGTTCAATGATAATGTTGTGATCTACCCTATTTGAATTTGAATGAGCTTATGTTAACGGATCATTGTTAACCGTTAACGGTTAACCGTTTATTCTGGTCAAAGTTACCGTTGGGCCAAATTTTAAATAAACGGTTTGCCGTTTAGGCTTACCCTTTCACTGTTAAATTCCAGAGACCTGTAAAATAAACTTCAGCTATCCGTTTTCACTAAACGGTTAAAGATTAGCACGAAATGACATTCTGAAATTTATCGATTAGCCGTTTGTAATTAATGGTTCGCCGTTTATTTTCAATAACCTGCAAAACAAATTAGCCTTATCCATTTCTATTAAACGATGCCAGATGAGTACAATCTTCCATTCTGAAATTTATCGATTAACCGTTTTTGATAAACGGTTCGCCGGTTAATTCCAGTAGCCTTCCCAGCATTTTGTGTTTTCTGGTTTTCTTAACTGGTTAGAGCTTAAGCAATTTGTTACTCTTTGGATTTAACCAGTTAACCGTTTCAAAGTAAACGGTGAACCATTTACTTCTAGAATCACAGTTTTAACCAAAAATTGCAGGAAGTCATTTTCCAATTAAAGTTTGACAGATATCCATCTTTCATGAACATAATTAGAAAGATTATAAGGCTTTCTTTTATTAATGAATAGCTCCAACATTTTAATCAAAAGCATTTAAAGTTTGTTATCATCAAAATCAATATTGTGAACATATACATGTTAACAAGATTGAATTACTAAAACAAAAAGTAGAATTTTTAAGACAAACAATAGATAAAGGAATTATATATAAAATTACAAGCACATAGAGTTAATAAAATATTAGAATTCCTAGAAAATATAGAAGATACTAGAGAATCACAAAAATTCTAGGGATGATTAAATTATAGTAGAAAAATTATATCAAACCTTAGTAAATTAATAAGACCCTTGTATAATAAGTTAAGCAAAAATAGGAAGAAATCTTTTAATAGTGAAGAAATAAATTCATACAAAAATTTAAAGTAATAGTTAGAAATCTTAAGGTGTTACATTTACGCATAGATAATTATTACAAAATTATACAAATTGATGCGAGTAGTTTAGGATGGGTAGGAAAATTAATGCAAAAGCCTTATAAAGACAACCTAATATAAAAAGAAGAAATATCAATGTGTACAATGGTAAATTTACAGAAACAGAAGGTAGAAAATCAAGCACAAAATCAAAAAATTTAGGAATAATAAATTCTTTAAATTCATTCATTTATATATATAAAATGATAGTTTTACAATAAGAACTTATTATAATTATATTATAGAATTCTATAAAAAAAGTACAAAAGAAAAATTTTGAAAAGAAAAAATCTTAATTTTATTAGTAAACGTTGGATATATGTTTTAGAAGTAATAATAAGAAAAAGATAAAAGAAAAATCTGAACATATAATACGCAAAGATAATATTTTGGTTGATATTTTTTAAGACTAATTACTCAACGATTATCTTGTAAGAATTGAGCAATTTATGAATTTCAAACCAATAATACTCAAACAATTACCTTGATGAACAAAATTTAGCTATATAAGTAAATTTAAATTATTAGACAGTTAGCTATACATTTTAGACAATTTGTTGAGTTATCATAATGCACAAGATAAAGAAAACAGCACTCATACATTATCTCGGACAAATTAATGAACAAGTAACTAGTAAAAGTTTTGCATTTTATATTTTAGTTAGAGGTAGACAACCATGCATCTATAATCATTGGAGCGCGATAGTTGATTTAACAATCAATTATCCCAATCCACATTTTCGAAGATTTTATTGATTCCATGAGGCAATTGAATATGCTAGAAAAAAAAAAGACCAAATTATTATGTTAGCCATTTAGTTAAACCTTTAGACAGGGCATCGTCATCATCGTCAAGCATACAATTTTGTAACTATTTTGAAGTCCTGGCACGCACAATTAGAAAGTTTAATAATACAAGATATTATATAGATGGTGAAGTTGAAGCATGTAGACATAAAAAGGTTGCATTAGAAAATGCTAATATAGAATTAAATAGGTAGATCATTGCATTACAAAATGAATGTCATACTCTATGAATTAACCACTCCCAAAATACCGAAACACCTAGCCATAAACAGCCATTAGAAGAAATATTTAACCATACACCATCAAAAAACCCAAAAATTTCCCACTTTATTGGCAACGATATTGATATAGTAAAAGGAAAAATAATAGAATCTCTCTACCCAGATTTTGTTTTAGTAGCCAATCAAATATTTAACAGCCAAATGAATTTCTCAATTGAGTTCAGACCTAAATGTTAGAACTAAGAAAAATCATTGTACTTAGAAATGGTTTTCCAACCATTTCATTTGATTACTCCTTAGTGAAAACACTAAACAATGAGGATTTATAATTTAAAGCCTTATGTTTTTATAATGATAAAGACCATATACCTATTCAGCTTTGATAGATTCAAATTCTTTCCAACAATTTTAAATAGGGCTCTTTCTATTCTGAAACCAGTACCTTTGTTAATAAACTTCAATTCTTTACTACGAAGGCCTCAAATAACCAACCCAAAAAAAAAATGGTATCATATTTCCAGCATATCATGTCATCTTTATAAGCGAATGAGCTAAAAGGTTAAAAAAAAAGATATTATCATGACAAACCAAGATTCTCCACAAAAGACATATATAAGAGACAAATGAAATTGTGGTATTTTACAATATTGAGCCTTAAGACAAAATAATAGTGTTAGGAAAACATTAAACTATCCTGGCTAAAAAAAATCTTGCTAGAGAAGGCTTACTTTTTCCTTCACTAAAGTTGAAAATTGACAATCTAGAAAAATGTAAAGAATACTTGAATGAAATAATCGAGATCAATGACATGCTATTATCTAGAACAGAGCAGAAGCAATGAGTCATCAGTTCTTAGATGAAGACATAGCAGAAACAATTGATGCAATAATGGACAGATAAAAGTCACTTCAAGATATAAATAATATTTAGCTAAATCTCTATAGTAGGCAGATTTTTCTTTATTTCTTCTTTACAGATGTTCTTCATTTACTCACTACCTTGTAAGGGGAAAACTATTAAAGAATCTCTTTAACTTTTTTATTTTGTTTCGATACTTCGTCATCATAAGATGTTATAGTTAGCCATGCCTTTTTCCATTTACTTTTTAGCCAATCCATTAGCACCAAATCATTTGTAAATGTAAACCAATTCCTTATCTCTTTGTACATGAGTCAATAATTGTAACAATAATTCAATCACATAAAAATAGACTGTAACTTGCTCAATAAGAGAGTCATGATCAAACTTGAATTCACACAAGCAAAGCAATAAAATTTCCTTTACGTATTTCCTCCTCCACATTTAGAAAATTTAGACATCATTTGGAAAGCGATTAACAAGAAAGTTATTTTAATTTCTTTTATCTTCTAAAAAGTCTTGCCTAGTTAATGAAAGTATAATTCATATTTAAAGTATCAATAAAAGGTCGGTCCTTGTTATTATTCAAGTGAAAAGAGTTTGAAGAAAAGATTTTTTGAAAATAGGATTTTATTTTGACAAAAATACTTAGAACTCAGTAAACTTTTTGTACTGATTTTCTGGAAACCTCATTTAAACATTGTCGTTGTTAGCCTTATTTTAAAAAAAATAAGTTGTTGAACAAAGTATTTTAGGCATGAATCAGGAGTTTTAAAGTGTTTTTGTAAGCATATTTTCAAAAAGAATTTTAATAAACTTTGAAGAAATATCATTTTTTGATGGACAACTACCTGTGCTTTAAGAAAATAACTTTCTATCTTAAACCCTTTTTCTCTTCTTTGGTATCATAGATATGATAGTATACTAATAACTCCAAAAGGAGTAAATTTCATCAAAAAATCAACATTTGTACAACCTAAATTTGAAACACATGTTTTACCTTATGAAGAGAAGTCAATAACAATTGAAAAAAAAATAGACATGCAATATTTGGATTCAATATTTGAAGAAGACAACACGATATAAAATAAGCTAGGAAGCCATAATAAGCTAGAAAGTAATATGCGCAAAAGTGATGAGCTAGAGAACATAAAATTGGAAATTTTAGATGATTTTGAAATTGACCTATACTTGCAAGATGTCATGAATGTAGACAAAGAGATAGAATGCATAGAATGTAAAAAATGGCCTGAAGACATTAGGAAAAAAATGTAAAAGAGTTAAAAAATTCGAAGTAATAGGAAATAACCCAATTAGAAAAAAAAATAAAAATAAAGTATGTAAGTTAGAAATAATTAATCCTGACATGTCAATAAAAACATAAGATTTAGCAAATAGTTTAGAAGATAGAAATGAATTTAATATGCGCACACATGAGCTATTATAATTAAATGTAATAAGTAGTAATAGTATATGGAAGTCCAACATTTATTGTAAATAATCCTAGTGAACAAAAATGAGAAAAAATAGAATGGTAATTAATTATAAAAGATTAAATGATAATACTCTAGACAATAGTTATAAAATACCTAATAAATATAAATTAGTAAATTGTTACAAAAAGCTAGAAATGTTTCTAAATTTGATTGTAAAAGTGGATTTTGGCAAATAAGACTGTATGAATAATCTGTTTCATGGACAACTTTTAGTTGTTTAGAAGGACATTTTGAATAGCTAGTCATGTTGTTTGGTTTAAAAAATGCACCACAAGTATTTCAAGCTACAATGGATAAATTTTGAAGCTCTTTTCAAAATTTTATATAGTTTACATAAATGATATTCTCGTTTTTAATTAAGATATACCCACGCATAAAACTTATTTACATAAAATTTTAGATTGTTTTAAGAATAATAATATTTGAATTTCTAGAAAAAGAATGAATTATTGAAACCAAAAATAGATTTCTTAGGACTAACAACAAATAAAGGAACTATTGAATTACAACCACATAGAGTTAGTAAAATATATTAGAATTCCAAGACAAGATAAAATAACTAAAGAATTACAAAAATACTTGGGATTATTAAATTATAGTAGAAAATTTATACTAAACCATAGTAATTAATAAGACCCTTACATAATAAGTTAAGGAAAAAACGGACAAAAATATTCCAATGGTCAAGGCATAAAATTAATACAAAAAATTAAAGGAATAGTTGAAATCTCAAGCCGTTATAGAAACCCAAAGATAATTATTACAAAATTATACAAAGTGATGTGAGTAGTTTAGGATGGGGGGAATATTAATGCAAAAGCCTAATAAAAATAGCCCAAGAGAAACAGAAGAAATAGCAATGTACAGAAGTAGTAAATTTACAAAAATAAAAATAGAAAATCAAGTATAGAATTAGAAATTTTAGGAGTAATAAATTCTTTAAATTCATTCCATTTATATATACAAAATGTTAGTTCTACAACAAGAACCAATTGTAATAATATTTTAGAATTTTGTGAAAAAGTACAAAAGAAAAATTTTAAAAAGAAAAATTCTTTTATTAGTAAGCTTTGGATATATTTTTTAGAAGTAACAATAGGAAGAAGATACAAAACAAATTTTGAACATATATTTGGGAAAGACAATATTCTTTTTAGACTAATTACTCAATTATTGTTTTTTAGGAATAGAGCAATTTATGAATTTTGGACCAATAACACTTACACAGTTCCTCAGGAACAAATTTGGGCTTTAGAAGGAAATTTCAATTGTTAGACAATCAACAATGCATTTCAAACAATTTGCTAAGTTGTCAAACCCACAATATAATGTAAAAGTACTCAATACACACATGCATTATTTTAGACATTAAATGAGGAAGTAAATAGTAAAAATTTTACATTTTATGTATTAACTAGAGGTAGACAACCAGGCATATATAAAAATTAAGCAAGATAGTAGATTTAACAATCAATTATACCAATCCACATTTAAGAGAATTTTATGCATTCCATAAAGCAATTGAATTTGCTAGAAAATCAATAGGACCAAATTATTATACTAGCCATTTAGTTAAACCATTAGACAATACATCATCATCATCATCAATCGAATATGAATTGCCCAAAAAAAGCCCCACCTTGTAAATTTTTCCCTTTAGAAAGATTTGCATGTAAATGCCATCTTCCTATAGCATATCTTTAGCATGTATAGATTTATCTAGATATGAGAAATAAAGTTCAAGGGAGAAAAAATAGTTTGAACACCTACCCTACTCTTAGATTATGGTCTATTAAGTCGAATAATATTTTTAAATCTAGAACAAATAGATTAGTTTGGTTGAAAAATAGCCACAGTTGTCCTAAACACCTTTGCCATACCAATAATCCTTTCTTAGAGCTAGATATAAATAGCAAACTAGCTGAGTAGGATGAATCGAGAGTTACAACGGCTCAACATAAAGTAATAGTAAGATTCTATAGATTATTGAATTTCCTTGACCATGTAAACTGTTTAGTTTAGGAGAATAGCTTAAAACGAGATTAGCAAAGTAATTGCTAGACAAATTTATTGGGTGCATTATGAGTTTGAAGATTATAAGTTAATAACTGAAGATGCAGTATAAAAAAATTATTCTAAACGCACCCTTCCAGTGGTACCTTCATCACCAAAACTAAGTGTACAAAAGTTTATAGGTAGTATGTTGAAGAATGGTGGGACCAATTAGACGATGAAGAAAGAGACAACATTGAAAATGACATGGAAGATTAACTAGCCAGCTATTTTTGGTAAAATAGCTAGAGAAGTGAAGTAGTCAAGCTTTTTTTTTTTAAAAAAAAACAGATGTCCTTTCTTTAATTATTACCCAATAAAGAAAAAATTTTGAAGGCATCTTTTTAATTTTTTTGTCTTATGTTACTAACATTTAGAGTGTGTTTACTTACTAGTGTAGGAGTGAGGAGTGTGGAGTCCTCCTACTCCAGTGTTTGTTGACATAAATATTTTTATAACTTTGATTTTGATGATAACAAACCATGTATGTCCATGGTTAAAAATGTTAGAGTCTTTAAAATTGAATGAAATTCTTAGGTCGCGTAGTGTTTTGGGACAAAATTGAGGTTCTGGAAACAAACGAATAACAACTAACTTTGCAATAGTTTACTAATAACCTAAGGTTACATTTTGATTGATTTTAGATGATAATGATTAATCAACAATATGTAAACAACAAGTCACATTTGATCACGTGAGCTTCTGGAATTAAATGACAAACCATTACACAAAAACGGCAAGCTGACTTCGATAAGTGAATTCTCAGGAATTAAACGGTAAAAATGACAATAGCAAATGGTGATCCGACGTCGATTAGTGAACTCTCTATAATTAGACGGTAAACTAAATATTCTAAACAGCAACCTGACAATTTAAATTTCAGCATACTGGTTATTTGGTACAAGCCAGAACAACAAACCGACAGAAGTTAAAGGGATCCTATTAGCCCAAAAAGTAAATAACAGCTAATTTTCTTCTGTAACTATAAAAAGGCTCAATCAAATTCAAATTCTAATAGAGTTTACAATTATTATTGAGCTTGTTAATGAGCATCCAACCTCATTTATGCTTATAACTTGTTATTCTTTCATCAAATTACATGTTGGGCGTTTATTTGCAATCATATACATTGTGTAAAGGAGAATTTGTGTAATCTTGATTTCAATATTAAAATTAAGTAATTGCAAGTGTAGGAAACTCTTAGAAAGACATGTGGGATCATTTATATTTGTAAAAGTTTATTGACACCTTAGAAGTCAATTGTAAAGATCTTGAAGCCTTGGGTTGTGAAGGCTTGGATAATGGAATTCTCAAGCTCGATTAGCTTGAACGTGTAGACGTAGGCAGAATTTGCTGAACTACGTAAAAATATTATGTTTTCTCTTTTCTCCCTTATCTCTTTATATTTGTTAATTGTTAAATTTATCATTATTGAATCTTCTAAGGTATTGTTTGAATTGTTTCGTAATTTTACTTGCTTAAGTTTTTATAAGCTCAATTCCCCCCCCCCCCTGAGTTAATTAACTTGAATTTCATTTGGTATCAGGGCAAGGTTCTTTTGTTAGGACTTAACCGTATAGAGTAAAAAATTCATGGTAACCCAAAACAATTGCATCTTTAGGGAAGGTCAGTCCACTAGTAGACCATCATTCTTTGATGGGAATGATTATCTATATTGAAAAACTAGGATAGTTTATTTGCAAGCATCAGATTATGAGGTATGGGAAATTATTTATGATGGTCCATTCATGCCCATTACTAAAAATAAAAAATGAGAAGAAATTCCAAAACCTTCATGAAAATGAAATAAGTCAGAAAGAAAATAAAAGCTTCTCTTAATTCCAAAGGCATGAATACTCTGTTTTGTTCCTTAGATAAGAAAGAAATCCATAGAGTTTCAAGTTGTTCCAATGCTTATGAATTTTGGAAGAAACTTGAAGTTGGTGATGAATATATGTTGAGTAATAGAAAATGCATATTTAAAAAGGAGAAAATCATCATTTTACACTTCAAATCTCACTAACATCCCTACTTTTATGTATTTAAGTCCCTTGTGATTTAATTATGTGTGTTTTATTATAATTAAGTATTTTATGTATTTGAGGGGCATCATGGTCATTTCACAATGAACGAGAGATCAGATAGCAAAACGAACAGCAATGTTGAACTTAAGACAGTTGAAAACCTTAGGATGAGCATAAAAGGATAAATGATACTATTCACATGTACGATAATGTTCATGGTAGTGTTCACCACACTGCTTACATATACAGTACGATAATGTGGCACTAATCAATGATGTGGCATTGACCGATAACGTGGTATCATTCAATTGGATGAATGATGTGGCCTTGACTGCTTATGTGGCATTGACTGATGATGTAGCGTTGACCGATGATGTGTCACGATCCTATTGGACTAAAATGTCGATGAGGTGTGGAAACCATCTCCCTCATGATTTAGTTAGTACTAATAAGGAATATTAAGCCCAGGTGCATGTTCAATGCATATTCGGAGACCCAAGTGCTTCATTTTAATTTATTCTCACAATTTTAATTTAAATTTTAGGATAATCTAAATCATTTTCACCACAAATCCAACCACCCATTTAGAAAATTAACGCTACGCACAATTAAAATCCACCTCTTTGTGGGATCGACACTTGTTACCGTTGATCTATTCTACAGTAGATTCATGCACTTGCAAGTTCAATAAAATTTGCACAATAAGTTTTTGCCGCCGTTGGCAGGGAAGTAAGTTATTTTAATTCATACAATTAATTTTTGTAAATATTGTTTTTGTTTTCTTGTAATTTTTTCTTATTTAAAAAAAAAGAAAGTGAATTTGCATTTTGAGGTAAGTATTTCTTTTCTTTTTTTCTTCTTTAAATTTCTATAATTTAATTTTCATGTTATTTTTCTTTATAATTTTTCGTTTATCTTGTTAATTTGGCCAGTTCAACCGCCTATTAATTTATTTTAATTTTAGTTAATTTATTTCACATATTTTTTTTATAGCACTTGAGTGTGTTTTTATAATAAGGTTGTAACAGCGTGATAAGGTTAGTATTGTAATTTCTCCTTCTTCTTTATTTTCTATTAGTTTTGTTCTCATTTTTTTTTTGTGTTCTTTTCATGCAAAGTCGAAGGTCGCAATTACCTAATCTTAAGCCTATAGACTTTGAACTGGAAAAAAACATTTCGCACACACAAACACATTGCTATTAAAGATAAAATTGAAATGAATTTGCAACAACAACATCCAACACCACATGAGAGGCCATTGAAGGATTACTTCAGTCCCTTAGCTAACTTGAATACATCATGCATAAGATACCCAAATGTAGCTGCTATGAGTTTTGAGTTAAAACCTATTGTACTAAATTGTCTCCCAACATCTATGGCCTAGAAAATAAAGACCCATATAATCATCTGAATAATTTTCATGTTGTTTGTCAAACTTTTAAATATGAGAAATTTTCAGATGATGATATTAAACTTAGATTATTCCCATTTTCTTTAAAGGATAGAGCTCATTCATGGTTCAATACAATGCTTGTTAATAGCATCACATCATGGGAGCAAATGGTAACAAATTTTTTGAATAAATACTTCCTAGTGCATAAAACCAATCCTATTCGTAGGGAAATTTCAGAGTTTACCAAGAGAGAAGACAAACAATTTTTCGAAGCATGGGAGCGATTCAATGGGCTACTCTTGAAGTGTCTACATCATGGGTACGAGAAATTGCACCAATGCCAATACTTTTTGGAGGGATTATTGCTGTATGTGCAAGAATGGCTAATGGCAACAAGTGAAAGAGAGCTAATGTCAAAAAGTGCATCAGAGATTTGGGATTTCTTATAGCGATAACTAGATAATTCCCAATAACATATTCGATCATTCAGGAATATTAAAAGAATTAAGGGAGTGAATGAGATTCACATTGGTGAGTCAAGTTAAAAATTAAGGAAGTCAAAGAGATAGTTGAAGGCCTTTCCCAATAAATAGCATCGTTAACAGTTGCTATATCAATAGAGCCGCATGACCATGACTCATACCCAGATCAAGCCAATGCCATAGGTGTAATGAGAAAGCCATCAAACTACAACCTTTACTCCAACACGTATAATCCTGGATGGAGAGACCATCCAAATTTTTCATGATCTCAAAGGTTCCAACAGAATGGACCAGCAGCTCCAGCTCCACCAATGCAACCAATTCCTCAAGTTCCTCAAGCCTCTCAGCCACCAATTAGATCATACAATCAGAACCCGAACTACTCTCAACCCATACCATGGGAGGATGCATTCCAGAATTTCAAGAATCTTACTCTCTCCACAATCGAGCAACAAAACTACATTATTGATGAACTACGAAATGAGATGAGAGCAGGCTTCAACTCACAAACTCAATCAGTTTCAAACCTAAAACATATAGTGGGACAACTTGCCTCTTCAGTTCAAACCTTGGCAATGACTGTTGAGAAAGATAAATTCCCAAGTCAACTAGTGCCTAATCCTAAAGGAGTGCATGAAGCAAGTACCAGTTCACTTCAGCAACATGGAGAGGTCAAAGCCATCATGACCTTGAGAAAAAGAAAAGAAGTTAATAACAAAGTGGAGATGCTGATGACAAAAACAACTCAAATTGTACTTGTAAATGCTACCTTGTGGTATTATAGAGGACGTGCTTATCCAGGTAGATATGTTTTATTTTCCTGTTGATTTCATTGTAATTGACACTCAACCAGTCTAGGATTCAAGGAAACACATCCCCATTATCCTAGGCCGACCTTTCTTGGCGACTGCCGATGCTCACATTCAATGCAGGACTTGAAATATACAGTTGTCCTTTGACAATATGACTATGGAGCTAAATATCTTCAACATTACCAAACAACCTCACAATGCAGATGATGGAATTATTGATGTGGATTTAATACAAGAATTAGTTGATAATAGTTTCATTTCAAACCTTAGTGATGACCATTTACAAACATGTTTAACTCACCTTGGTTTAGATTTTGATATTGACAGATTAGTCGATGAGGTCAACGCCTTACTTGATTCAGCACCATCCATGGACACTAATAAATGTAAGTCAAAAGTTGAACAACTAGAACCATCTGAGAAAAAACTCAGCCCATCATCAGAATCACCACTAAAACGCGAGCTCAAACCATTACCCACACTTTGGAATATGCATTCTTGGGAGATGAAAGCACTCTGCCAGTAATCATTTCATCATCCCTAAATGACAAACAAAAAGGTAAGTTGTTGAAAGTTTTAAAAGAGTACAAAGGAGCATTATGATGGATCATAACTGACATAAAAGGTATAAACCCAATAGACTACATGCATTACATTCACCTTGAGAGAAGAAAATACTCTGCCAATAATCATTTCATCATCCCTAAATGACAAATAAAAAGGTAAGTTGTTGGAAGTTTTAAAAGAGTACAAAGGAGTATTAGGATGAACTATAACTGACATAAAATGTATAAATCCAGTAGACTACATGCATTACATTCACCTTGAGAGAAGAAAATACTCTGCCAATAATCATTTCATCATCCCTAAATGACAAATAAAAAGGTAAGTTGTTGGAAGTTTTAAAAGAGTACAAAGGAGTATTAGGATGAACTATAACTAACATAAAAGGTATAAATCCAGTAGACTACATGCATTACATTCACCTTGATACAAATGCTAACCTACTAGGAAAATACAACGTCAGTTGAACCCTAACATGAAAGAAGTTGTTAGAACTGAAGTCCTTAAACTATTAGACACATGTATCATTTACCCAATTTCTAATAGTTTATGGGTCAATCATATGCAAGTTGTCCCCAAAAAGTCAGGAGTCACAGTAGTTACCAATGCTGATAATGAATTGATACCCACTAGAGTGACTATAGGGTGGCGTGTATGCATTGATTATAGAAAGTTGAATTCTATCACATGTAAAGACTATTTTCCTTTACCATTTATCGATCAAATGCTTGATAGATTAGCAGGTCATGAATTTTATTGCTTTTTAGATGGCTACTCAATATATAATCAGATTCTCATAACACCAAAAGATCAAGAGAATACTACTTTCACTTGCCCTTTTGGCACTTTTATATATAGAAGGATGTTATTTGGATTATGTAATGCACCTGCTACATTTCAACAATGCATGTTAAGCATTTTTTCTGATATGGTTGAACGATTCCTTGAAGTCTTCATAGATGACTTTTTTGTCTTTGGTGATTCATACGATCAATGTTTACATCATCTAACACTAGTTTTGCAGAGATGTATAAAGAAGAATTTAGTCTTAAACTAGGAAAAGTGTCATTTTATAGTAAAACAAAGTATTGTTCTTGGTTACATCATTTCGAGTAAAGATATTGAGGTTGATAAAGCCAAAGTGGATCTTATTTTCAATTTCCTCTACCTAAAACAATCAGAGAAGTAAGATCTTTCCTTGGGCATGCTGGATTTTATAAACGTTTCATGAAAGATTTTAGCAAAGTTTTTAGACTCTTATGCAATCTACTTGCTAAGGATGTACATTTTTGTCTTTAATGATTCATGTCTTGTGGCATTTGAAAAACTAAAGCAGTTGTTGACATCATCACCCATATTTAGCCCCAAACTGGAATTTACCATTTGAGCTCATGTGTGATGCATATGATTATACAGTAGGAGCAGCATTATGACAAAGTTCACGAATTTCCCATGTCATTTACTATGCTAGTATGACATTCAATTATGCACAATTAAACTATTCAACCACTGAAAAAGAATGCTAGCAGTAGTGTTTGCATTAGACAAATTCTGATCTTATCTCATTGGTTGTAAAATAATTGTGTTCACAGATCAAGCTGCTCTTAAAAATATTCTCACAAATAAAGATACAAAAGTTAGACTAATTCGTTGGGTGTTACTTTTGTAGGAATTTGACTTTGAAATCAAAGATAAGAAAGGCACAGAAAATGTTGTGCCAGACCATCTCATCTCAATTTGACACAATTACAAATCATTACCATTGAATGAATCATTTCCAGGTGAACAATTGATGAGTGTGGAAGTATTACCATAGTATGCTGATATAGTTAACTATCATGTTACAGGTCAACTTCCAGACCATTGGACTAAGCAAGACAAAGCCAATTTTTTTATGGAAATAAAGAATTTCTTTTGGGATGACCCTTATCTATTCAAGTATTATGCCGATCAAATTATCAGACGATGTATCCCAGAAAGTAAATTTCAAAATATCTTTTCATTCTGCCATGAAAAAGCTTGTGGAGGCCATTTCAACGCTAAGAAAATAACGACTAAAGTTTTATAATGTGGTTTCTATTGGCCAACTGTATTTCGAGATCTTTACACTTTTTACTCTTCATGTGATAGGTTTCAACGAATGAGGAGCGTTACACGAAGGAATATGATGCCACTAAACCCAATTTTAGTGGTTGAGATTTTTTCTGTATGGAGTCTCATTTTCATCAAACCCTTTTCCCCCATCTTTTAACCATCAATACATATTGGTTGCTGTTGAAAAGCAATATTGTTGCACACTTTGGATTCCCTCGAGCAATAATCAGTGATGGTTGTGCCCACTTTTGTAACAAATCATTCAAAACTCTTTTGACAAAGTATTCCATCACTCACAAAGTGGCGACCCCATATCATCCGTACACCAGTGGCCAAGTTGAGATCTCTAATAAAATAATAAAGCACATATTAGAAAAGACGGTGAGACCAAACAGAAAAGATTGGTGATTGAGACTCGATGATGTATTATTAGCATATAGAATAGCTTTCAAGACCCCGATTGGGATGTCACCTTATAGGCTAATGTATGGAAAAACTTGCCACCTACCTGTGGAACTCGAGCATTGTGCGTACTGGGCCATCAAGAAATCAATTTTGACATGAGGCAAACTAGCATAGAAAGAAGATTACAGCTGGCAGAACTTGAAGAAATTCGCAATGATGCATATGAAAATGCCAAGATTTACAAGTAGCAAATGAAAGTCTTTAATGACAAGAAAATTATGAGAAAACCTTTCACCCCAGGTCAGAAAGTGCTTTTATTCAATTCTCGCTTGCACCTATTCCTAGGTAAGTGACACTCTTGATGGTCTGGCCCCTTTATTGTTCACACAATTTTTCCACATAGAGCAATTGAAATTAAGGATCCGAAGAATGATGTCACTTTTAAAGTTAATGGTCAAATATTAAAGGCATATCTAGAGTACCAACCACATGGAAAAGACACCAAAATAGATTTGAGTGACCCACAAAATTTGAACTGAGATTTTTTTTTCTCTCTTTCTTTTCAGTGATTTAATTTTTTCCTTTTATTTCTTTTCACTATTCTTTTACTGATTGAAATTATTTTTGTATAAGTGTATTTTTTTAACCATTAAGTTTTCTTTGATCACTTTTAATTATGCATGCTTCAACTAGACAAATCCTCTTGAACCTTCTTAGACAACTTCAATATGTAAAATCTCATATCAAAGGCCAAATACGATTTTGTGAAACACATTATATTTGGGATCTACAACCACCAGAGTTAGTATCTCATGTTGAGTCCTTAGAAAGACAACTTAGAGAAATTGAGGAACGTATCGACGACATCCAATTAGAGATTGAGGTAAATTCAATAAGAGGACAATTGTGAAGTTAATTTTTTTTGTGTGCTTTAATTTGTTACCTCGGTTAAGTGGCGGATAACGATACTCCGTGACAATCAAAGACGGTTACTTCAGTTTTCCATAATAACTGATATTCTGAGATGGAGGTATAGATAGAAACGTGATTTTAGCAAAGCTTTACAATCAATATCCTTCACTTCCTCATAATGCCCTCCTTATAATTTATAAAGCTCGGTCCTAACGCATGCAATTGCTTATGAGGAATAACATCCCTGCTGAAATACATTGGTTAATCAAGGCCAAAGTACGATTGGCAAGTAAGTTGCCTCCCAAATTTATTGCATACATGCCTAGTTGTGGTAATGGAAATTACTCAAGAAAACGAAGAGCTCGTAAACTTCATGTTGCTTGTCATAAGAGTGCTAGAATGAGATGCGATAAAAATCCATGTTCTTTAGGAATGGTGTCTGATAACAGGAAAGACAAGATTCAATTCATTAGGGATGGCTTGAATAAAGAGTTATTGGATGATATCCTTTTGTCTCTTGAAATGCATCCCAGTGAATATGTACAAAGAACAATTCTTCAGTTATAGCCATTATTCTATAAAGAGCGTGCACGATATAGTCTCGGGAATATGACTATAAACGATCATATTTTCAGATTATAAGAAAACTGGATGGGAACTCTATCCTCGACCCATAGAAGGCGTTCAATCCGTTTCTGGACGTAAAACCAGAAAAAGGTGTAAGCCACAGTCACAATTACCTGCAAATATCCTTTTATTCATAATTTTATTTTACTATTGTTTTATCATTTGCATTCTTGTCTTTAACAATTTTATCTTATCATTGTTTGCTTTTTCTTTTTACTATTTCCTTTTTTACTCTTGAGCCATGTGCTTTACACGTTAATTGACACAAACATGCTACCTCATACATAGTTGTGAACCATTGTCACTAAAATCCTTAAATATTATTTTTTTTAGCACTCAAAAATTATTTTTTAGAAGTATCCTAATGGCAACTATTCCCAATAAACAATTCAAGAACATTTGTGTGCTCTCTGGGTTTAACTATGGCAAATATAAAGAGTTCGTTGAGGCAAGCATAGATCTTGGTCGAAGCATAGCTGCAAGAAAATTGCACTTGGTATATGGAGGAGCTGACCGAGGGTTATCAAAACTAGTCTCAGAAGCTGTTTATATCAGAGGGAGCCAAGTGTTAGGCATCATCCCAAGAACCCTAAAACCTTTGGGTTGTTTATCTGACTCACCAACTGGAGAAGAGTTAGTAGTCTTAAGTATACAAGAGAGAATAATTGAAATGCTAAATCATGCTAATGCTTTTATTTTCCTACCAGGAGATCTTGCAACTCTAGAGGCACTAATCACATTAACATCTTCGACTCATTTGAGCATTCATAAAAAATCCATCGGTTTGTTAAATGTCAATAACTTTTATGATGGATTTATTACATTTCTTAACCATGCAATGAAAAACTATTGCATTCCTTCCACGGCGAAAATTTTTTTTATCTGTGCTCATACTGCTAATGAGCAACTTGATTTGTTATAAACTTATAGACCAGAGCTAGATCCCAAGATCTTTATAATGGAGTGGCCAACTAATGATGGTAACAGTAGCCGTAGTAAAAAGTGCAAATTAGATTTAACCCTCTGCTTGTAAATATTTTCTTCTATGTTGCAACACCAAGGTGATGCCTTCTAAACTCTACTTTTTTTTCTTTAAAACATTAAGGACAATGTTTCGTTCTGGTTGGGGGGAAGGAATAGTTGACAATTGTGGAATGTCTCAATCCTGGTGAAGTTTTTACTAATTTTTGTTGTAGAGACTAACCGTGGCTAAAGTTTTGAGTCGAAGATGGCTGAATATGGAGTGTAATGACTCTAGAAACACATCTTAGTTTGGAAATTAATAAAAAAAATTATTTTGTGTGATTTTTTAACATTGGATGATATGATGACTTTCAAATTTTAGTATTTATATTGCCTTTGGTCTTGAGCTATGTTACTCCATGTTTACTACTCTACATGTTGATGTCAGAGACAAATATGAGTTGTTTGAAGGAATGCACATGTCATTATAAATTCTAAATGAGTTTTTGAGCCTGTCATTTTTCTTGGAGAGTAACCCTTTTTGCCCATTCTTAATACAGCTTAGCAGTTTATTATTTTATACATGATCTCTAGATTTCCATTGAGTCAACCCTATATATGTGTGTGTGTGTGTGTGTGTGTGTGTGTTGCTACATGTGAAGGTCCATATAACTAATAGATATGGAAGATTATTTAGAGCGCTAAAAGATTATGGAAAGGTCATATTTGACCCGTTTGAGCCTTTCTAGCCATCCTTTTTTCTGAAATATCTATAGTTAACCCTTTTGAGCTTTTTATATTAAATAAATAAATAAATATACTTTTCTTTGTCAACTTATCATCTTGACCCACTCCGATTTGGAATATTACCCGATTTCTTACAAGTTCCATCACCTATTCATGTTTGAGAAAAATGTAAATGATTATTTTGTTCAGTAAAGTTGTGCCATACCAAAAACAATAAAATAAAATATATTTAGTTCAAAAAAAAGAGAAGAAAAAAGAAGAAAATAATAATAATAAATAAGCAAAATGTACCTTATAATTTCCAAAAGATCTCTACTTTTTCTCAAACATATATTTTATTTTTCCTATTTACCCTCCTTTGTTAGCCATGTCCCTAACCTACGTTACGTCCTAATAAAAGTCCTTCTTGATTTTAGGAAACTATAGTCTGAAATAGAAGCTAGTTATATAGGCTAAAAAGATGTAGTGGTGCATTAAAAAAAATTAATACATTGGTTTGACTAGCATTTTGTTTGACTTAAGATCGTATTATTTCTAAGCTATGAGCATATTTTTTTCATCTTGGTGAGAGTGTGTGATATTACTTCTTTATTATTTTCTCTCAATTTACCATTCATTGGAGTGACTATTTTTATTTTGTTCATATTCTTTGTGAGAGTGTCACTACTACCGGTGAGATTTTGAGGTTTGATATGTCATTCTTGAAAGTGTCTTAATTACTGTAGCTATGACAAAGTCTACAGCACTGATTCATGTGGATGGTTGATGTGGGAGTGATATTTCTTTAGGCTAGACATAATGCTTATACTTTTATTTGATTGCTATCATTAATCTGATTGAATAAACACGACTGTTTAAAAAAAATATTTTGGCTTTGAATTTTATTTTCGCTTAATTTGCTAGGGACTAGCAACAAGCTGGTTGGAATAAATTAGAAAAAAGAAAAGCTTCTCTTAATTCCAAAGTCATGAATACTCTGTTTTGTGCCTTAGATAAGAAAGAAATCCATAGAGTTTCAGGTTGTTCCAATGCTTATGAATTTTGGAGGAAACTTGAAATTGTTGATAAATATATGTTGAGTGCTGGAAAGTATATATTTATAAAGGAGAAAATCGTCATTATACACTCCAAGTCTCACTAACATCCCTACTTTTATGTATTTAAGTCCCTTGTGATTTAATTATATGTGTTTTATTATAACTGAGTACTTTATGTATTTTAGGGGCATCATGGTCATTTCACAATGAACGAGAGATTTTATAGCAAAATGGACAATGATTTTGAACTTAGGACGACTAGAAAACCTTAGGAGGAGTATAAAAAGAGAAACAATATTGTTTTCATGTACGATACTGTTCATGGTACTATTTACAACATTGCTCACATATACGGTACGATAACGTGGCCCTGACCGATGACGTGGCAACACTCGATTGGACGAATGATGTGGCATTGACTGCTTATGTAGTGTTGACCGATGATGTGTCACGATCCTATTAGACTAACATGTTGATATGGCGTTGATTGGTGACGTGGCAGTATGTTAGTGGATTGAAAAACATGTGTATGATGCATATACGCGGAATGATAGCCCTGATGATGTATTCTATCCAATCAGAACTTGCCACGTGTCGCAATCCTGAGCGTCCAAATTGTTTTAATCCGATGGACGTGATTTACTCATTATATCTATAAAAAGGGGCTCCCCCCCTAATTTGACACCTCAGAATTCATTTTTTAGCTCTATTTTCTGTGATTCCTTCTCTATCTTGTATTTTCTATGTATTTTAATAAATTTTCATTTTATGAGTAACTAATTTTCTTTTAAGCTTGGGTTGAAGGTGAAGTCTCAACATGTTCCATGGGCTTAAGTTAGTAAATTTACTTTCTTTTCCCCTCTAATTTTCGTGGATGTTTTGACTTTTCGTCGATAAATAGTAATATTCTTGTATAAATATTACACTGGTATAACCGTCTCTCTAATGCAAGTTTATTACTATTTGGCACGATAAGTACTTAGCACCATATTTATTAGAGTGAGGTTCATGAGGAGTGAAACCCCCCCCCCCCTCATGATTTAATTGGCACTAATAAGGAATATTAAGCCCATGGTGCATGTTGAGTGCATATCTAGAGACCCAAGTGCTTCATTTTAATAGTTTTTATTTAAATTTAGTTCTGCCATTCTAATTTAAATTTTAGGATAATGTAAATCACTTTCACCACAAATCCAACCACCCATTTAGAAAATTAACTCTACACGCAATTCAAATCCACCTCCTCGTGGAATCGACACTCGTCACCGTTGATCTATTCTACAATAGATTCATGCACTTGCGAGTTCAATAAAATTTGCACAACAATATACAAATCAATTCAAAGAGTCTAAAATTGGTAAATATACTCGGCAATACGAATTGTTCTAAATGGAACAAAATGAGAGTGTTCATTCTATGTACACTAGATTTACGAACATTGCAAACACTCTAGGAGCTCTAGGTAAGACCTTTTCAAATAGTGAGAAACGAAAGAAAATCATTAGGTCTTTACCAAAATAATGAAAACCTAAGAAAATTGTCATTGAGGAAGCTAAAGTTTTAAATAATTTATCTATTGATGATTTAATTGGTTCACTTATTTTCTATAAAGAGGATTTGGCAATTGAAAGAGGTGACAAATATAAAAAGAAAAAGAGCATTGCCCTGAAAGCTTGAAGATCGGAAAGCGAAGCGAATTCAAAGATGAAGATATAGCTATAATAGCCAAAACATTTAGCAAGTTTTTCAAGAAATCTAATGAGCAAAGAAAGTTAAAGAACTTCAAAAACCAAAAAGAAAAGAAGGAAGCAATCATATGCCCTAAATGCAAGAAGCCTAGATGCATAAAATCAGAATGTCCTCTTCTTAACAAGGTGAAAAAGAAAGCGATGGTGGCAATGTGGGATGACAGTGATGAGGAGACCTCATATAAGGAGAAATCATATGAAGTGTCAAACCTGGCTCTTATGGCAATAGGAGACGAACTTGATGAGGTAAATAATCTTTCTTCTCATGATGAGTTGTTTAAATCATTTACTTAATTGTATAATGACCTAAAAAAGATAGGAATAAAAATTCATTTTCTTAAAAAGAAAAATGTGGAAATTTCGAATAAGAATGATACTTTAAAAGAAAGATTAAGTGCCTAGAAGCAGAGAACAAAAGTTTACATGAAGAAATTACATTATTTTAAGAAAAACAAGATGTTTCATATAAGAATGAAGGTTTACTTGTAAGTGATTTGAATAGGGAAAATAAAACGCTTAGGAAAAAGAGTGATGAGCGTGATGATATTGTCTTAAAAATTATAAATGGGCAAAAGTATAAAGGAGGTATTGGTTATAAGCCAAATTTTGAAACAAAAGTATTACAAAAATTACTTTGATAATGCTACCTCCATTACTGATCAAAATGTATGCCATTATTGTAATAGAAATAGGCATATGAGTTATAGATGTCTAGTTAAGAGAAATGTATATTATGGAATCAAATGTATTTGGGTTCCAAAAGGAAACATTACTGACACTCAAGGACCCAAAAAGCTTTGGGTACCTAAAACTTAAGATTTCTTCTGCAGGGATCAAAGAAGAGGAAGAACAAATGGTACTTGAATAGCGGATGCTCGAGACATATGACAGGCAATTACTCTTAGTTTTTAAGTTTTACTAAGATAAAAAATGGTGAAGAAGTCTTCTTTGATAATTCAAAAGGAAAGATTATTTGCATGGGTGATGTTGGTAAAGATTCCTCTGAGTTTATTGAAAATGTGTGTTTAGTTGAAAATATGAAACATAACTTGCCTGGTTCTAGTCAATTGTGTGATAAAGGCTGTAGAGTTATTTTTTATAAAACAAAATGTGTTATTGAAAATGCATGTAATGGTAAAGTTTTTTTTTTTTTTGTTAGAAAAAGGTGTGATAATGTATACACCATTGATATAGATTGTGCATTAACTCTTGATAAATGTTTTTACGCATTACATGATGATACTTAATTGTAGCGTAGAAGACTAGGTCATGCAAGATTGGATTTGACTTTAAAAATTTCAAAAAAATATTTGGTTAAAGGTCTTCCAAAAATTTGTTTTCACAAAGATAGAATTTATGAAGTTTTCCAATTTGTAAAACAAATCAAAACATCTTTCAAAAACAAAAATCATATTTCTACTTGAAAATTACTTCAACTTCTTCACATAAATTTATTTGGACCTTCTAGATATACAAGTCTAAGTGGTGCAAGTACTATACAATTTTAAATATTGATGATTATTCTAGATACACATGGTTATTGTTCATAACTAATAAGAAAGATGCTTTTGATGTTTTTAAAAATCTTTTGTAAAAAGGTTCAAAATGAAAAAAATGTTATGCTATTTCTTGTATTAAGAGTGATCATAGTGGAGAATTTGAAAATCATAATTTCAAAAATTTTTGCAATAACTTTGGCATAGAACATCAATTTTCATCACCAAGAACCACACAACAAAATGGGGTCATTGAGACAAAGAATAAATTGTTAGGAGAAAGATTATGTTGAATGAAAATGCTTTACCAAAATATTTTTTGGCCGAAGTTGTCAACACTACTTGTTACGTTTTAAATCGTGTGTTAATTAGACCTTACCTCAATAAAACTCCCTATGAACTTTGGAAATATAGAAAATCCAACATTAGTTATTTTAAAGTTTTTTTATGCAAATGATTTATATTGAATACTAAAGACAATCTTGGTAAGTTTAATCTAAAATCTAATGTTAGTATTTTTTTTTTTTTTAGATTCAAATACAAGCAAAGCTTATAAAGTGTATAATAAAAGAACATTAGTTGTTAAAGATGTTAACTTATATGTATCCATAATAATGATTTTGATGATAACAAACACGTTTTAATTTGATAAGTCTGAAAAATTTTGTTAATCAGATCAAAAAATTTAAGTCGTCTAACATTCGAAACATAAAATAACCTCTTAGAAATAAACAGATAACCATTTATTAGAAAATGACAAACCAATAGCACTCTAGAACTAATAATTGGATAACGGTGAACCGTTTATGAATAACGGTAATCTGATTGCATTCCAAAGAGCAAGTTTCCCGATAACGGTAAACCGTTTATGAATAATAGTAATCTGATTGCATTCCAGAGAGCAAGTTTCCAGATAACGAAAAACTGTTTATTGATAACGATAAACTGATAACATAACAGAGAGCAATCATCTTGCAAACGGTAAACCATTTATGTTAAACGGATAACCAATAATTTTGGACAGAATTCTGAAGCAATAACGGTAATCCGACTTCTTACAAACGGTGATTTGACTATTTCAAAATATAGCACAATGGTCACTTGCTCTAGTCAAAATAGTGATCTAACAGTGACTAATGACTATCTGATTTGGTAGAAAAAAGTCAACAATGGCTAGTTTTCAACTCCAATTATAAAATAACTCAATCAAATTCAAACAAAAGGTGATCCAATAGTTATCATTGAGCTTGCTACTGAGTATACAATTATTATTGAGCTTCAAACTTGTTTTTGTTTCATTCATTCACACATTGAACTATCATTTGTATTCAAACACATTGTGTGAGAGAAAATTTATTTGTAATCTTTATTTTTTAGTGATTGTAAGTGTCGGGATACACTTGGGTTAAGAGATTGGGGATAATCTCCTATAGTAAAGGTTTATTGACACTTTGGAAGTTAATTGTAAGAGTGGTTGAAGGCTTAGAGGCTTGCTTAGTGATATCCTCAAGCCCGATGAGCTTGGAGGTGTAGACGTAGGCACGGTTGGCCAAACCACGTAAAAATCATTTGTTTGTTCTCTCTTACCCTATCTCTTTATTTTTCATTGCACATTAATTTGTTTATTTTGAATTTGGTTGCTTTGTTTAATTTGCATTAATTTTTAATAGCTTAAATTTTAAGAATCCCAAATCACCCCTCTTTTGGGTTGCTTATTTAGTATTTCCTTTGGTATCAGAGTAAGGTGCACTTGTTCAGACTTAACCGTCTAGAGTTAAAGATCAATGGCAGCTCAAAATGATTCTACATTTAGGGAAGGACAATCAACAATTAGGCCACCATTCTTTGATGGTAATGACTACCTCTATTGGAAAACTATGATGATAATTTATTTGCAAGCACTAGATTATGAAATTTGGGAAGTTGTATGTGATGGTCCATCATGCCTATGACTAAAAATAAAGTAGGGGAAGATATTCCAAAACCTTCATGGGAATGGAATGAATTGGAAAAGAGAAAAGCTTCTCTAAATTCCAAAGCTATGAATGTCTTGTTTTGTGCACTTGACAAGAAAGAGTTTCATAGAGTGTCTAATTGTGAAAGTGCTTATGAAATTTGAAATAAACTTGAAGTTGTTATAAAGGCACATATCAAGTGAAAGAGTCTAAAATTAATAGATACACTCGACAATATAAATTGTTCCAAATGGAACAAAATAAAAGTTTGTATTCTATGTATACTAGAATAGCGAGAAAATTAAGAAAATTATTAGGTCACTACTAAAGGAATTGAGACCTAAGAGAACTGTCATTGAGGAAGCCAAAGATTTAAATACCTTACCTATTGATGATTTGATTAGTTCTCATATTTCATATGAGGAAGACTTGGCAGCAGAAAAAGGCAATAAGGATAAAAATAAAAGTATTGCGTTCAAAGCCTCAAAACATGAGAGTGATGAGGATAACGAGTTGGATGATGAGGAAATGGTTATGCTGGCTAAGAGATTCAGAAAATTCTACAACAAAACTGGTGAGCAGAGAAAGTTCAAAAACTAAGAATCAAAGAGAGAAGAAGGAGCCAGTTATTTACTATGAATGCAAGAAGCTCAGACACATACGATCAGAGTGTCCTCTTCTCAACAAGCTCAAGAAAAAGGCAATGGTAACCACATGGGATGACAACGATGAGGAAACAAGTGATGATGATGAGCAACAAGAAATGACAAATCTAGCTCTCATGGCAATCGGGGAAGAATCATTTGATGAACTTGATGAGGTAAGTGATCTTTCAATATATGATGAATTACATAATGCCTTTAAAGAATTGCATGATGATTGGATAAGAATAGGTAAAAAGAATGCATCCCTTAAAAACAAAATGCTATAAATTTCAAATGAAAATGATGCTTTACAAAAATACAATGATTCATTAAATGAAAAGATTAAAGGACTAGAGTTAGACAATAAAATGTTGCATGATAGAATTGCATCATTTAAAGGTAAACAAAGTATTTCATATGAGCATGAAAATCACATGTTGATGAATTGATGACAGAAAATGAAGTGCTTAAAAAAAAGAGTAATGAGCTCAATGAAACTGTGTTAAATTCACAAGTGGTCAAAAGAACTTAGAAACAATGTTGAGCACTCAAAAATGTGTGTTTGATAAATGAGGACTTGGGTATAAGCCTAACTTGAAACAAAAGTATTATAAGAATTATTTTATTAAAGCTACCTCTACAAGTGATCATAAGATTGCTTGTCATTATTGCAATGGAAATGGTCACATGAGTTATAGATGCCATGTTAAAAGAAATGCATATTATGGAATCAAATGTATTTGGGTTCCAAAAGGAACCAATGCTACCACTCAAGGACCCAAGAAGTTTTGGGTACCTAAAACTTAAAAACATTTTTTGTAGGGATGGATGTTCAAGACACATGACAGTAAATTACTCTTGGTTTTCAAGTTTTACCAAGATCAAGAACGATGGAAATGTTTCCTTTGGAGATAATTCAAAGGGAAAGATCATTGATATTGACAATGTCGGTAATGTATCTTTTACTCTTATTGAAAATGTGTGTTTTTTTTGTTGAAAACTTGAAATGCAATTTGCTTAGCATTAGTCAATTGTGTGATAAAGGTTATAGAGTTATTTTTGATAAATCAAAATGTGTTATTGAGAATTCATGTGATGGCAAGATTTTGTTTGTAGAAAATAAATGTGTTAATGTTTAGTTCAAAAACCATTTCTTGCCAATTTGGAAAACAAATCAAAGTTCTTTAAAAAACAAGAACCATTTCTCTAGTTCAAAAACACTTCAATTACTTCACATGGATTTTTTTGGACCTTCTAAATTTGCTAGTTTAAGTGGCAAATATTATGCATTTATAATTATGGATGATTATTTTAGATACACATGGGTATTGTTCTTAGCTAATAAGGATGATGCCTTTGATGCATTTAGAGTTTTCTATAAAAAGTTCAAAATGAAAAGGGATGTGTTATTTCTTGTATTAGAAGTGATCATGGTGGAGAATTTGAAAATCATGCATTTGAGAATTTTTGTAATGATTTTGTCATTGAGCATCGATTTTCATCACCTAGGACTCCACAACAAAATGGGGTTGTTGAGAGAAAGAATAAGTTTATCCAAAAAATGGCTAGTACCATGTTGAATGAAAATACTTTGTCAAAGTATTTTTAGGCTGAAGTTGTCAACACCGTTTGTTATATTTTAAATTGTGTGTTAATTAGACATCATCTCAATAAAACTCCGTATGAGCTTTGGAAAGATAGAAAACCTAACATGGGTTATTTTAAATTTTTTGGATGCAAATGTTTTATTTTGAACACAAAAGATAATCTTGATAAATTTGATCTAAAATTTAATGTTGGTATCTTTCTTGGTTATTCAAACACAAGCAAAGCTTATAGAGTGTATAATACAAGAATTTTGGTTGTGGAAGAATCTATGCATGTCACATTCGAGGACTTTAACCCCTCCTTAGGAGAAAGTTTTTGTTGTTGATGATAATGCAGATGAAAATCTACAAGAAGATTCATCAAAAGATAACCAAAATGATACACCACCTGGAAATCAAGAGGAGCAACATGAAGAAACAAATGTGGAGCAATATGAAGGTACTTCTCAAACAGTCCCTAAGGAGTGGAGGTATGTTTCTTCTCGCCCTAAGGATTGAATTTTAGGTTATCCTTCAAAAGGAGTAACTACTAGGTCATCATTTAGAAATACTTGTCAAAATGCTTCATTCATATCTCGAATTGAACTAAAATACTTTTCGGATGAAGAAAATGATTAATCTTAGTTTATGGCAATGCAAGAGGAATTAAACTAATTTGTGAGAAACAATGTATGAGAATTAATTCCTAAACCTGAACATCAATCCATTATTGGTACGAAATGGGTATTTGTGAATAAAATGGATGAATTCGGTATGATTGTAAGGAATAAAGCTAGATTAGTGGCTCAAGGTTACAACCAAGAAAAAAGAATTGGTTTTAATGACACTTTTGCACCAGTACCTAGATTAGAATCTATTAGGATGTTATTAGCATTTGCATGTCATATAAATTTTATTTTATACCAAATGGATGTTAAAAGTGCATTTTTAAATGGTTACATTATGGAGGAATTTTATGTGAAACAACCCCCTAGTTTTGAAAATGAGAAATTTCCATATCATGTTTATAAGTTAACAAAAGTATTATATGGTTTAAAACAAGCACTTAAAGCTTGGTATGATAGGCTTAAAAATTTCTTGCCGAATAATGATTTTTCAATGGGAAAGGCTGATATAACTCTCTTCATTAAGCATAAGGATCAAGATATTCTCATTGTCCAAATTTATGTTGATGATATTATTTTTTATTCTACTAATGAGTTTTAATGTAAGGAATTTTCATCTTGTATGAGTAAAGAATTTGAGATGAGTGTTGAGTGTTAGAAAATGTATATTTATAAAGGAGAAAATCGTCATTTTATATTTCAAGTCTTACTAACACCCTTACTTTTATGTATTTAAGCTTTTTGTGATTTAATTACGTATGTTTTATTTTAATTAAGTATTTTATGTATTTTAGGGGCATCATGATCATTTCACAATGAACGAGAAATCAGACAGCAAAACGGACATCACTTTTGAACTCAGGACAGTTGAAAACCTTATGAGGAGCATAAAATGAAAAATGTCATTGTTCACATATACGATACTATTCATATGTACGGTATTGTCTACGTTACTGTTCATGACATTGTTCACATAGACGAATCGATGACGTGGTATTAACCGATGATGTGGCATTGACTGATTAGGTGTCACGATTCCATTGGAGAAAATTCTTATGCACTGTTGATCGGTGATGTGGCAACATGTTAGTGGATTAAAAATTGCGCGTACTGTAGATGCATATACACAGGATTATTTTCAACCAAACCGTGCCACTGTTCAAACTACGTAGTCAAACCGCGTATTGTTGACTGATGACGTGGCGCAATCCTAAGCGTCCAAATTATTTTTAATCCGATGGTCATGATTTACTCAATGTATCTATAAAAAGTGGGCCTCCCCCCCTAATTTGATATCTCTGAACCCATTTTTGGATTCTATTTTCTGTAATTCCTTCTCCATCTTGTATTTTCTACGTATTTTAATAAATTTCTATTTTGCCCCTAGTTCAATTATGAGTAGCTAATTTTCTTTCAAGCTTGGGTTGAAGGTGAAGTCTTAACATGTGTCATAGGCTTTATTTGGTAAATTTATTTTCTCTTCCACTCTAGTTTTTGTGGATGTTTTGACTTCTCGTCGACAAATAATAATAGTCTTGTCTAGATACCGTCCTAGTTTCACAGGCTCCCTAGTACAAGGTTATTATTATTTGGCACGATAAGCCCTTAGTACCATATTGATTAGAGTGTGGTTCATGAGGTGTGGATACCCCCCTCATGATTTAATTGGCATTAATAAGGAATATTTAGCCCATGGTGCATGTTGATACGGATCCAGATACCCAAGTACGTCATTTCAATAGCTTTCTCTTCAATTTATTCTCCCCATTTCAATTCTAATTTTAGGATAATCTAAGTCACTTTCACCATAAATCCAACCACCCTCATACAAAATTAATTCTACATATAATTAAAATCCACCTGCTCGTGGGATCGACACTCGTCACCATTAATCTATTCTACAATAGATTCGTGCACTTGCGAGTTCAATAAAATTTACACAACAAGTTTTTGGCACCGTTGCCGGGGAGGTAAGTTATTTTAATTTGTAGAATTAATTTTTGTAAAAAAATTTCATTTTTTATTTAAAAAAAAGAAAGAAAGAAAAAGAGTGAATTTATATTTTGAGCTAAGAATTTTTTTTCTCTCTTCTTTAAAATTCTGTAATTTAATTTTCAATTTATTTTTCTTTGTAATTTTTGTTTGTCTTATTAATTTATTTTTAGTTAATTTATTTCACGTATTTTTTTTAAGTGTGTTTTTTTATAGAAAGGTTGTAACAGCGTAATAAGGTTAGTACAGTAATTTCTCCTTCTTCTTTATTTTTATTTATTTTGTTCCCATTTATTTTGTGTTCTTTGCATGTATGGTCAAAGGTCATTATTACCTAATTTTGAGCCTATAGACATTGAATTTGAAAAAACATTGCGCAAACACAAACACATTAAAGATAAAAGTGAAATGGATTTGCAACAACAACAAGCACCACCTGAGAGGCCATTTAAGGACTATTTCAGTCCCTTAGCTAATTTGAGTACATCATGCATAAGATACCTAAATGTAGCTGCTAGGAGTTTTGAACTAAAACCTAGTATGCTAAATTGTCTCCCAACATTCTATGGCCTAGAAAATAAGTACCCATATAATCATTTGAATGATTTTCATACTGTTTGTTAAACATTTAAATATGAGAATTTTTCAGATGATGATGGTAAACTTAGACTATCCCATTTTCTTTAAAGGATAGAGCTCGTTCATGGCTCAATACATTGTCAGCCAATAGCATCACATCATGGGAACAAATGGTAACAAAATTTTTGAATAAATATTTCTCAGTGCATAAAACCAATGCTATTCGTAGGGAAATTTCATAGTCTACCCAGAGAGAGGACGAGAAGTTTTTTGAAACATGGGAGCGATTCAATGAGCTACTCTTGAAGTGTCCACATCATGGGTACGAGAAATGACACCAATGCCAATACTTTTTGGAGGGATTATTGCCACATGTGCAAGAATGGCTAATGGCAACAAGTGGAGGAGAGCTAATGTCAAAAAGTGCATCAGAGATTTGGGAATTCTTCCAGTGACAAGCGGATAATTCCCAACAAAGGAGTCGATCGCTCAGGAACACTAAAAGAATTAAGGGAGTAAATAAGGACAAAGAGTTGATTATGCAGTAGGAGCAGTATTCGGACAAAGAGTTGATCGAATTCCCCATGTTATTTACTATGCTAGTATGACATTGAATGATGCACAGTTGAACTATTCAACTACTGAAAAAGAAATGCTAGCAGTAGTGTTTGCATTAGAGAAATTTCGATCTTATCTCATTGGTTGTAAAATAATTGTATTCACGGATCATGTTGCTCTTAAATATCTTCTCACAAAGAAAGATGGAAAAGCTAGACTAATTTGTTGGATGTTACTTTTGTAGGAGTTCGACTTGAAATTTAAAGATAAGAAAGGCACAGAGAATGTTGTGGCTGACCATCTCTCTCGTCTCCATTTTGACACAATTATGGAATCATTACCATTGAATGAGTCATTTCTAGATGAACAATTGATGAGTGTAGAAGTATTATCGTGGTATGGTGATATCGTTAATTATCTTATTACAGGTCAACTTCCAGAGCATTGGACTAAGCAAGACAAGGCCAAATTTTTTGCAGAAATAAAGAATTTCTTTTGGGATGACCCGTATTTGTTCAAGTATTGTGCAGATCAAATTGTTAGACGATGTATCCCAAAAAATGAAATTCAGAATATTCTTTCATTCTGCCATAAATAAGCTTGTGGAGGCCATTTCAGTGCTAAGAAAACAGCTACAAAAGTTTTACAATGTGGTTTCTATTGGCCAACTATTTTTTTTTTTGTTTAATTTCTTTATGAGAGTGTCACTACTACCAGTGAGATTTTGGAGTTTGACATGTTATTCTTGAAAGAAACTGTGACAAAGTCTACTGGACTGATTCATGTGGATGGTTGATGTGGGCGCGATGTTTCTATAGACTAGAGATAATGCTTATACTTTTATTTGATTGCTATTATTAGTCTGATTGAATAAACACAAGTGTTTTAAAAAAAATTAGATTTGAATTTTGTTTTCGCTTTATTTGCTAGGGACTAGCAATAAGCTGGTTGGCGGGTGTGTTGAGTGTTAGAAAATGTATATTTATAAAGGAGAAAATCGTCATTTTACATTTTTAAGTCTTACTAACACCCTTACTTTTATGTATTTAAGCTTCTTGTGATTTAATTATGTGTGTTTTATTTTAATTAAGTATTTTATGTATTTTAGGGGCATCATGGTCATTTCACAATGAATGAGAAATCAGGACAATCGAAAACCTTAGGAGGAGCATAAAAGGAAAAATGTCATTTTTCACATGTACGGTACTATTCACATGTATGGTATTGTCTACGTTACTGTTCACGACACTGTTCACATAGACGGATCGATGACGTGGCATTATTACCTAATCTTGAACCTATAGACCTTGAACTAGCAAAAACAATTCGTACACACAAGCACGTTAAAAATAAATTTGGAATGGATTTACAAGCACCACAGGAGAGGCTATTTAAGGACTATTTTAGTCCTTTAACTAATTTGAGCACATCATGTATAAGATACCCAAATGTAGCTGCTAGGAGTTTTGAACTAAAACCTAGTGTGCTAAGTTGTCTCCCTACATTCTATGGCTTAAAAAATGAGGACCCATATAATCATTTGAATGATTTTCATGCTGTTTGTCAAACATTTAGATATGAGAATTTTTCAGATGATGATGTTAAACTTAGACTATTCCCATTTTTTTTAAAGGATAGAGCTCGTTCATGGCTTAATACATTGCCTGCTAATAGCATTACATCATGGGAACAAATGGTTACAAAATTTTTAAATAAATATTTCCCAGTACATAAAACCAATGCTATTCGCAAGGAAATTTCAGAGTTTGCCCAGAAAGAAGACGAGCAGTTTTTCGAAACATGGGAGCGATTCAATGGGCTACTCTTGCAGTGTCCACATCATGGGTACGAAAAATGGCACCAATGCCAATACTTTTTGGAGGGATTATTGCCGAATGTGCAAGAATGGCTAATGGCAACAAGTGGAGGAGAGCTAATGTCAAAAAGTGCATCAGAAATTTGGGAGTTCTTTCAGCGACAAGCGGATAATTCCCAACAACGAAATCGATCACTCAGGAATACTAGAAGAATTAAAAGAGTAAATGAGGCTCACATTGGCGAGTCAAGTTCAGAAATTAAAGAAGTCAAGGAGATAATTGAAGGTCTCTCTCGACAAATAGCATCGTTAACAACTGCTAAATCAACAGAGCCACAAGACCATGACTCATACTCAGATCAAGCCAATGCCATAGGTGTAATGAGAAAACCATCGAATTACAACCCATATTCCAACACATATAACCTTGGATGGAGAGACCACCCCAATTTTTCATGGTCTCAAGGATTCCAACAGAATGGACCAGCAGCTACAGCTCCATCAATGCAACCAATTCCTCAAATTCCTCAAGCCTCTCAGCCACCATCTAGACCATACAATCATAACCGGAACTACTCTCAACCCAGACCATGGGAGGATGCATTCTAAAATTTCAAGAATGTTACTCACTCTACGATTGAGCAACAGAATCGCACCATTAATGGACTACGAAATGAGTTGAGAGCAGGCTTCAACTCACAAGCCCAATCAGTTTCGAGCCTTGAGAATATGGTGGGATAGCTTGCTTCTTCAGTTCAGACCTTGGCAATAACTGTTGAGAAAGGTAAGTTTCCAAGTCAATCAGTGCCTAATCCTAAAGGAGTGCGTGAAGCAAGTACCAATTCACCACAGCAGCATAGAGAGGTCAAAGCTGTCATGACCTTGCGACAAGGAAAAAAAGTCGACAACAAACTAGAAATGCCGGTGACAAAAGAAAATCAAATTGTACCTGTGAATGTTGAGGACTCACCATCAGAAGAGAAAGAAGAAACCAACCCACGAGAATATGTTCCCAAAGCTCTATTTCCACAGAGGTTAGCTAAAGGAAAAAAAGGGAAAATTCATAGGTGAGATTCTTGAAATCTTCAAACAGGTAAGTATTAACATCCCTTTACTTAATGCTATAAAACAAGTTCCATCTTATGCCAAGTTTCTTAAAGACCTTTGTAGTAAAAAGAGAAACATTCATGTTCAAAAGAAGGCATTTTTAATAGAAAACGTTTGTTCTATACTCCAACATAAAATTCCTCTAAAATGCAAAGACCCAGGCTCCCCCACTATCTCATGTAGCATAGGGAACCACACAATTGAGAATGCTTTGTTGGATTTAGGAGCTAGTGTAAATCTGTGGCCTTACTCAGTATTTTTTAAACTTGAACTTGGTGAATTACACCCAACTCCAGTGGTGTTACAGCTTGCAGATCGGTCCACAAAATACCTCGTGGTATTGTGGAAGACGTACTTATCCAGGTAGACAAGTTTTATTTTCCTGTTGATTTCATTGTAATTGACACTTAACCAATACAAGATTCAAGGAAGCACATCCCCATTATTCTAGGCTGACCTTTCTTGGTAACTACGGATGCTCACATTCAATACAGGACTGGAAATATATAGTTGTCCTTCGGCAACATGACTATGGAGCTAAACATTTTCAACATTGCCAAACAACCTCACAATGTAGATGATGGAATTGTTGATGTGGATTTAATAGAAGCATTAGTTGATAATACTTTTATTTCAAACTTTAGTGATGATCCTTTACAAACATGTTTAACTCACTTTGGTTTGGATTTTGATATTGACAGATCGGTCGATGAGGTCAACGCCCTATTTGACTCAGCACCATCCATGGACACTAATAAATGGAAGTCAAGAGTTGAACAACTAGCACCATCAGAGAAGAAAATCATCCCATCATCAGAATCACCATCGAAACTCGAGCTCAAAACATTACCCAACATATTAGAATATGCGTTTTTGGGAGAAGAAAGCACTCTACCGATAATCATCTCACCATCCCTAAACGACGAACAAAAAGGTAAGTTGTTAGATGTTTTAAAAGAGCACAAAGCAGCATTAGGATGGACCATAGCGGACATAAAAGGTATAAACCCAGTAGACTGCATGCATTACATTCACCTTGATGAAAATGCTAAATCTACTAGGGAAATGCAACGTCGGTTAAATCCTAATATGAAAGAAGTTGTTAGAATTGAAGTCCTTAAGCTATTAGATGCAGGTATCATTTACCCCATTTCTGATAATTCATGGGTCAGTCCTGTACAAGTTGTCCCCAAAAAGTCAGGAGTCATAGTAGTTACGAATACTGATAATGAATTAATACCAACTAGAGTAACTACAGGATGGCGTGTATGCATTGATTATAGAAAGTTGAATTCTGTCACACGTAAAGACAATTTTCCTTTACCATTTATCAATCAAATGCTTGATAGATTAGCAGGCCATGAATTTTATTGCTTTCTAGATGGCTACTCAGGATATAATTAGATTCCCATAGCACCAAAAGATCAAGAGAAAACTACTTTCACTTGCCCTTTTGGCACTTTTGCATATAGGAGAATGTCATTTGGATTATGTAATGCACCTGCTATATTTCAAAGATGCATGTTAAGTATTTTTTCTAATATGGTTGAACGATTCCTCGAAGTCTTTATGGATGACTTTTCTGTCTTTGGTGATTCATTTTATCAATGTTTACATCATCTAACATTAGTTATGCAGAGATGTATCGAGAAAAACTTAGTCTTAAATTGGGAGAAGTGTCATTTTATGGTAAAACAAGGTATTGTTCTCGGTCACATCATTTCGAGCAAAGGTATTGAGGTTGACAAAGCCAGGGTGGATCTCATTTCTAATCTTCCTCCACCCAAAACAGCCAGAGAAGTAAGATCTTTCCTTGGGCATGTTGGTTTCTATAGACGTTTCATTAAATATTTTAGCAAAGTTTCTAGACCCTTATGCAATTTACTTGCTAAGGATGTACTTTTTATCTTTAATGATTCATGTCTTGTGGCGTTTGAAAAATTAAAGCAGTTGTTGACATCATCACCTATCATTCAGCCCTCAAACTGGAGCTTACCATTTGAACTCATGTGTGATGCATCTGATTATGCAGTAGGAGCAGTATTAGGACAAAGAGTTGATCGAATTCCCCATGTTATTTATTTTGCTAGTATGACATTGAATGATGCACAGTTGAACTATTCAACTACTAAAAAAGAAATGCTAACAGTAGTGTTTGCATTGGAAAAATTTCAATCTTATCTCATTGGTTGTAAAATAATTGTGTTCACAGATCATGCTGCTCTTAAATATCTTCTCACGAAGAAAGATGCAAAAGCTAGACTAATTCGTTGGGTGTTACTTTTACAGGAATTTGACTTGGAATTTAAAGATAAGAAAGGCATAGAAAATGTTGTGGCAGACCATCTCTCTCGTCTCCATTTTGACATAATTATGGAAACATTACCATTGAATGAGTCATTTCCAGATGAACAATTGATGAGTGTGGAAGTATTACCGTGGTATGCTGATATCGTGAATTATCTTGTTACAGGTCAACTTCCAAAGCATTGGACCAAGTAAGATAAGGCCAAATTTTTTACAGAAATAAAGAATTTCTTTTAGGATGATTTGTATTTGTTCAAGTATTGTGCAGATCAAATTATTAGACGATGTGTCCCAGAAAGAGAAATTCATAATATTCTTTCATTCTGCCATGAACAAGCTTGTGGAGGCCATTTCAGTGGTAAGAAAACAGCGACTAAAGTTTTACAATGTGGTTTCTATTGGCCAACTATATTTCGAAACGCTTACACTTTCAGTTCTTCATGTGATAGGTGTCAACAAATGTGGAGCATTACACGAAGGAATATGATGCCACTAAATCCAATTTTAGTGGTTAAGATTTTTGACGTATGGGGTATCGACTTCATAGGACCATTCCCCCTTCTTTTGGCCATCAATACATATTGGTTACTGTTGACTACGTATCGAAATGGGTAGAAGCAATTCCATGCAGAACCAATGATCACAATGTGGTGATAGGATTTTTGAAAAGCAACATTGTTTCACGCTTTGGATTCCCTCAAGCAATAATCAGTGATGGTGGTGCCCACTTTTGTAACAAAGCATTCAAAGCTCTTTTGACGAAGTATTCAATCACTCACAAAGTGGCGACCCTATATCATAAGCAAACCAGTGGTCAAGTTGAAATCTCGAATCGAGAAATAAAGCACATATTAGAAAAGACGGTGAGGCCAGACAAAAAAGATTGGTCATTAAGACTTGATGATGCATTATGGGCATATAGAACGACTTTCAAGACCCTAATTGGGATGTCACCCTACAGGCTAGTGTATGGAAAAGCTTGCCACCTACCTGTATAACTCGAGCATCGTGCATATTAGGCCATCAAGAAATTCAACTTTCACATGCGGTAAGCCAGCTCAGAAAGAAGATTACAGCTGGCATAACTTGAAGAAATTCGCAATGACGCATACGAAAATGCAAAGATTTACAAGCAAAAAATGAAAGTCTTTCATGACAAGCAAATTATGAGAAAATCTTTCACTCCAGGTCAGAAAATATTTTTATTCAATTCTCGCTTGCACCTATTCCCAGGTAAGTTACGCTCTCGATGGTCTGGCCCCTTTATTGATCATACTGTTTTTCTACATGGGGCAATTGAAATTAAGGACCCAAAGAACGGTGTTACGTTTAAAGTTAATGGTCAAAGATTAAAGTCATATCTAAAGAACCAACCACATGGAGAAGACACCGAAATAAATTTGAGTGACCCACCAGATTTGAATTGATTTTCTTTTCTTTTTATTATTCTTTTGCTAATTGAAATTATTTTTGCATAAGTGTGTTTGTTTAACCATTAAGTTTTTCTTATCATTGTTAATCATGAGTACCATACTTAAACTGTTCCTCCTGAACATTCTTAAACCACTTCAATGTGTAAAATCTCATCTCAAAAGGCATATTCAATTTTGTAAAACACATCATATTTGGGCTCTGCAACTACCAGAGTTAGTATCCTATGTTGAGGGTTTAGAAAGCCAACTCAGAGACATTGAGAGAAGTGTTTACGACATCCAGTTGGAGCTTGAGGTAAATTCAATAAGAGAACGATTTTAATTTTCTTTGTGTGTTTTAATTTGTTTTTCTGTTTGTGTGCTTTAGTTTGTTACCCCGGTGAAGTGGTGGATAACGGTACTCCGTGGCAATCAAGTCGGTTACTTCAATTTCCCATAATAACTGATATTCTGAGGCGAAGGTATGGACAGAAACGAGATTCTAGCAAAGCTTCACAATTGATTCCCTTCACTTCCTCAAAATGCCCTCCTTAGAATCTATAAAGCTCAGTCCGAACGCATGCGATTGCTCATGAGGAATAACATACATGCTGACATCCGTTGGTTAATCGAAGCTAAAGTACGATTGGCAGGTGAGTTGCCTCCAAAATTCATTGCATACATCCCTGGTTGTGGTAAAGGAAATTATGCAAGAAAACGAAGAGCTCAAAGAATTTATGTTGCTTGTCATAAATGTGCCAGGATGAGTTGCGATAAAAAACCATGTTCTTTAGGAATGATGTCTGATAACAGAGAAGATAAGATTCAATTCATTAGGAATGGCTTGAATAAAGAGTCATTGGATGATATTCTTTTGTCTATTGAAACGCATCCCAGTGGATATGTGCAAGGACCGATTCTCCAGTTATGGCCATTATACCAGAAAGAGCATGCACGATATAGTCTCGAGAATCTGACTATAAACGATCATGTTTGCCAGTTTATAAGAAAACTGGATGGGAAGCCTATCCTCGACCCATAAAGGGCGTTCAAGCCGTTTCTAGACGTAAAACCAGACGAAGATGTGAGTCACAGTCGTAACTACCTGTAAATATCATTTTACTTCACTGTTATTTTATTTCACTGTTGTTTTACCATTTGCATTATTGTCTTTAATAATTTTATTTTATCATTGTTTCTTTTTCTTTTTACTGTTTCTTTTTTTACTCACGAGCCATATATTTTACGCGTTATTTGACACTGACATGCCACCTCATACATAGTTATGATCCACTGTCACCAAGATTCTTAAATAAGACTTTTTGTTAAGCACTCACAAATTATTTTTGAGAAATATTCCAATGGCAACTACTCCCAATAGACAATTCAAGAACATTTGTGTGCTTTCTGGATTTAACTATGGCCAACATAAAGAGTTCGTTGAGGCAGCCGTAGATCTTGGTCGAAGCATAGCAGAGAGAAAATTACACTTAGTGTATGGAGGAGGTAACCGAGGGTTATCAAAATTGGTTTCAGAAGATGCTTTTGTCAGAGGAAGCCAAGTGTTAGGCATCATCCCAAGAGTCCTAAAACCTTTGGGCAGTTTGTCTGACTCACCGACTGGAGAAGAGTTAGTCGTCTCAGGTATGCAAGAAAGAATTACTTAAATGCTTAATCATGCTGATGCTTTTATTTTCCTTCCAGGAGATTTTACACCACTAGAGGCACTTATCACATTAGCATCTTAGGCTCATCTGCACATTCACCAGAAACCCATCGGTTTGTTAAATGTCAATAACTTTTATGATAGCTTTATCGCATTTCTTAACTGTGCAATAAAAAACTATTTCATTCCTTCCCATGCGAAAAAAATTTTTATTTGTGCTCACACTGCTAATGGAGCATCCAAATAATGATGGTAACAGTAGCCAAAGTAAGAAGTACAAATTAGATTTAACTCTCCACTTGTAAATATTTTCTTCTGTGTTGCACCACCCAGGTGATGTCTTCTAAACTCTACTTCTTTCCTTTAAAACATTGAGGACAATGTTTCGTTCTGGTTGGGGGGAGGGAATAGTCGACAATTGTGGAATCTTTGTTAAGTTTTTACTAATTTTTTGTTGTAAAAATTAACTGTTGCTAACTTTTTGTGTTGAAGATGGTTGAATATGGAGTGTAGTGACTCTAGAAACGCATCTTCATGGTTTGAAAAAAAAAATTCAGACATTTTCTTTTTCTTTAGGGAAATTATCATTTGTATACCCTTAGTTTACTCCATTATCAAAAATACTACAATACTTTGAGGGTGTATCAATCGTCCACCCTAAGTTGACAAAATATATTAGCTGACCACCAAACCGTTAGTTGTCGTTTAAGTATGATGACATCAGAAGGATAATTTGTTCTTTTCATATGATACAAGTGATAATTTAAGGGTATACAAGTGATAAAAAGAGAATTTAAGGGTATACAAGTGATAATTTTCAAGGGTAAAATCGTCAATTCACTGTAACTCCGTTAACTTTCAAATGGCAACTAATGGTTTGGTAGTCGGCTGATACATTTTGTCAACTAAGGGTGGACGATTGATATACCCTCAAAGTGTTGTAGTATTTTTTATAACAAAGCAAATATAGGGTATATAAATGATAATTTCTCTTTTCTTTATTATGTTTTGATGTTCATTTTTCTTCTTCTTTTTAATTTCTCCTTTATAAATATACATTTTCAATTTTTTTTGAGTCGAAGATGGCTGAATATGGAGTGTAGTGCCTTTAGTAAGTTAAAAAAAAAAAACCATTTTCGTTTTCTATCATTTTCTAATTAATTTTTCTGCATCATTTTCACATTTTTGCATGCATATTTTCCTTTCATGTTTACAATAGGTTGGGGGGTAGAATGTTGTTTAAAAAAAAAGAAAAAAATTGTGTGATTTGTTTTAACATTGGATGACATGATTAATTTCAAATTTTAGTATTTGTATTATCTATGGTCTTAAGTGGCGTTACGCTATGTTTGCTACTTTACATGTTGATGTTGGAGACAAATATCAGTTGCTTGAAGGAATGAACATGTCATAATAAGTACCAAGTGAGTTTTTGAGCCTATCATTTTTCTTGGAGAGTAACTATTTTGCCCATTCTTTATACAGCTTAGCAGTTTATTATTTTATACATGATCTCTAGATTTCTTTTGAGTTAACCCTTAAAAAAAATTGTTCTACAATTTAAAAAAAAGAGAAAAAAAAAGAAAAAAATGTGTGTTACTACATCTAGATATGGAAGTTTCTTTAGAGCCCTAAAAAATAATGGAAATGCCATCTTTGATTCGTTTGAGCCTTTCTAGCTATCCCTTTTGTGAAATATCTATAGTTAACCATTTTGAGCCTTAAAACAAAAAAAAAACCTTTTCTTTGTCAACTTATCATCTTGACCCACTCCGATTTGGAGTATTATCCGATATCTTATAAGTTCCATCACCTATTTTTGTTTTCGCTTTATTTACTAGGGACTAGCAATAAGCTGGTTGGCGGGTGTGTTGAGTGTTAGAAAATGTATATTTATAAAGGAGAAAATCGTCATTTTACACTTCAAGTTTTACTAACACCCTTACTTTTATGTATTTAAACTTCTTGTCATTTAATTATGTGTGTTGTATTATAATTAAGTATTTTATGTATTTTAGGGGCATCATAGTCATTTCACAATGAACGAGAAATCAGACGGCAAAACGGACATCACTTTTGAACTCAGGACAGTCGAAAACCTTAGGAGGAGCATAAAAAGAAAAATGACATTGTTCACATGTATGGTACTATTCACATGTATGGTACTGTCTACATTACTATTCACGACACTGTTCACATAGACGGATTGATGATGTGGCATTGACCGATGATGTGGCATTGACTGATGAGGTGTCATGATTCTATTAGAGAAAATTCTCATGCACTGTTGATCGGTGATGTGGCAGCATGCTAGTGGACTAAAAATTACGCGTACGATACATGCATTACACAGGATTATTTTCAACCAAACCTTGTCACTGTTCAAGCCGGGTCAAACCGTGTTACTGTTCAAACCGCGTGGTCAAACCGCGTACTGTTGACTGATGACGTGGCACAATCCTGAGCGTCCAAAATGTTTTTGATCCGATGGCCATGATTTACTCAATGTATCTATAAAAAGGGGCTCTCCCCCCCTAATTTGATATCTCTGAATCCATTTTTGGGCTCCATTTTCTGTAATTCTTTCTTCATCTTGTATTTTCTACGTATTTTAATAAATTCTCATTTTGCCCCTAGTTCAATTATGAGTAGCTAATTTTCTTTCAAGCTTGGATTGAAGGTGAAGTCTCAACATGTGTCATGGGCTTTATTTGATAAATTTATTTTCTCTTCCCCTCTAGTTTTTGTGGATGATTCATGTGGATGGTTGATGTGAGTGCGATGTTTCTATAGGCTGGAGATAATGCTTATACTTTTATTTGATTGCTATTATTAGTCTGATTGAATAAACACAAGTGTTTTAAAAAAAATTGGATTTGAATTTTGTTTTCGCTTTATTTGCTAGGGACTAGCAATAAGCTGGTTGGGGCGTATGTTGAGTGTTAGAAAATGTATATTTATAAAGGAGAAAATCGTCATTTTACATTTCAAGTCTTACTAACACCCTTACTTTTATGTATTTAAGCTTCTTGTGATTTAATTACGTGTGTTTTATTTTAATTAAGTATTTTATGTATTTTAGGGGCATCATGGTCATTTCACAATGAATGAGAAATCAAACAGCAAAACGGACATCACTTTTGAACTCAGGACAGTCAAAAACCTTAAGAGGAGCATAAAAGGAAAAATGTCATTGTTCACATGTACGGTACTATTCACATGTACGGTATTGTCTACGTTACTGTTCACGACACTGTTTACATAGATGGATCGATGACGTGGCATTGACCGATGATGTGGCATTGACTGATGAGGTGTCACGATTCTATTGGAGAAAATTCTCATGCATTGTTGATTGGTGACATGGCAGCATATTAGTGAACTAAAAATTGCGCGTACGGTACATGCATATACACAGGATTATTTTCAACCAAACTGTGTCACTGTTCAAACCGCGTACTGTTGACTGATGACGTGGCGCAATCCTAACCGTCCAAACTGTTTTTAATACAATAGCCATGATTTACTCAATGTATCTATAAAAAGGGGCCTCCCCCTCTAATTTGATATCTCTGAATCCATTTTTGGGCTCTATTTTCTGTAATTCCTTCTCGATCTTGTATTTTCTACGTATTTTAATAAATTCCTAGTTTACCCCTAGTTCAATCATGAGTAACTAATTTTCTTTCAAGTTTGGGTTGAAGGTGAAGTCTCAACATGTGTCATGAGCTTTATTTGGTAAATTTATTTTCTCTTCCCCTCTAGTTTTTGTGGATGTTTTGACTTCTCGTCAACAAATAATAATAATCTTGTCTAGATATTGTCTTGATTTCACCGGCTCCCTAGTACAAGGTTATTATTATTTGGCACGATAAGCCCTTAGCACCATATTGATTATAGTGTGGTTCATGATGTGTGGATACCCCCCTCATGATTTAATTGGCATTAATAAGGAATATTTAGCCCATGATGCATGTTGATACGGATCTAGATACCTAAGTACGTCATTTCAATAGATTTCTCTTCAATTTATTCTCGCCATTTCAATTCCAATTTTAGGATAATCTAAGTCATTTTCACCATAAATTCAACCACCCTCATATAAAATTAATTCTACATATAATTAAAATCCACCTCCTCGCGGGATCGACACTCGTCACCATCAATCTATTCTATAATAGATTCGTGCACTTGCGAGTTCAATAAAATTTGCACAACAATAAGCATGATGGGAGAATTGAAATACTTTCTTAGACTTCAAATAAAACAAACTGAAGAAGGAATTTTCATCAATCAAGCCAAATTTTTTAGAGATTTACTCAAGAGATTCGGACTTGAAGATGGAAAGGTAAAGAGTACTCCAATGAGCTCAACTATCAAGCTTGACAAGGATAAAAAAGGTAAAGAAGTTGATATTGAAACATATCGAGATATGATCAGATCTTTGCTTTATTTTACTACTAGTAGACCCGATATTATGTTTAGTGTTTGCTTGTGGGCAAGATTTCAATCATGTCCTAAAGAATCTCATTTGCTTGCGGTAAAAAGGATTTTTAGTTATTTGAGTGGAACTATAGATCTTGGCCTTTGGTATCTGAGAGGAACACATATAAACTTAACATGTTATTCGGATGCCGATTTTTTCGGATATAAGGTTGATAGGAAAAGCACTAGTGGAACATGCAGTTTTTAGGTCACTTTCTAATCTCTTGGTTTAGCAGGAAACAAAATTCGATTACACTATCAACTACCGAGGCTGAGTATATTGCAGCCGAAAGTTGTTGTGCTCAAGCCTTATGGATGAAACAAACTCTTAGAGACTATAGCATTTACCTTGATAAAATACATGTCATGTGTGATAATATTAGTACCATAAACCTGTCAAAGAATCCTATCTAAAACTCAAGAACCAAGAATATCGAGATTAGACATCATTTCTTGAGAGATCATATTCAAAAAGGGGGTATTTCATTGAATTTTGTTTCAACCGAAAAACAACTCATTGATAGTTTCACAAAACCCTTAATGAAGAACAATTTAATAAAATTAGGCATGAGCTTGGAATGATGAATATTGCACAATAGCTTAGCGTATGTGATATCAAATCTATTTTGTTGTTCATGATGTGATTACTTATTTGAATTAATTGTTTGAATCGTGTGAATTCATGAATCATGCATTAAACTGGTCTTTAAGATATTTCGGATCAATGAAATGATCTTGGAATTGATTAATTGTTGGCCAAAAACAAAAATAGATGTGCAAATTCATAAGTTAAATAAAACAGATTGTCGTTTATTCAATAAACGACTAACTATTTTTGGACAGAAACCAAGGAAAATATTCGGGAAGCTAATTTTTGGATGCATTTTGGATGCTAACAGCTCGCCGATATCGTGATAACGGCCCTTCGTTATCGCGTGATAAGTGCACAGTGAACCATCTTCTTTTTCATTTTCTTTTGCCCTTGAACCATTTTCTCTCTTCACCGTGATTGCAACTCTCTCTCTCTCTCAAATTACTCATTTTCTTTGCAATTTCTTTCTAAATTGAAGCCATAGAAACTTTCTCCAACAAGTTTAGAACATTTATATCTAATCAAAATCCATTTTTAAACCCCAAATTAAAAATTCCTAATTTTGAAACCCAAGTGCAAACCGAACCATTTTCTTTCAATTTGACTGCAAATTCCTCAATTTTTGAACAAGTAGAGCCCATAAACACCTTTTCTACCTTCAAATTTTATTTTCCATGGCTAATGAAGGGTCTTCAAGACCTAAGAGATGAGTTAAACAGTGGGCTGGCTGGAGTCCCACTCTTCCCCCTCTAGTAATTGAGTTTGAAAGGGTTTACTTCCCTTTTCCTTCTCTAGCTAGGAGGTTCCAGACTTGCTTTATGACACGAAAGGTAACCGATTCCTTTTTTGTTGATTTAGTTGATTTTGAGGAATTGGTTGTTTGTAGTAGTAATGTAAAGGAGATGTTAGCATCACGGGAGAATGCCTTGAATATAGAAGAGAAAGTGTATCCAAACTTAGTTCGAATTTTCTACTCTAATATGGATCTTTCGGCTACTAGGCTGGATAAACTAATAACTTATGTTGGAGGACTGCATGTTGCATTCACTGTGGAGGATTTGAATTCTATTTTAAGGACTGATCATGTAAGACTAGAACCGTATACCTCTCGTAAAGAACTCCAATTTAACTATTTTTCGCATATAGATGTGGTTAGGAATATTTGTAGACGTCGAGACCTTTCAGACGATGTTTGCTCACTGCCTTTTCGATCTCAGTTGTTTCCCATGCAGATTAGAATTCTTCATAGTATTCTCCAGCATATAGTCATTCCTAGGAAAGGGCATAATGATGAGGTCACTCGATTGGATGTTGGTTTGCTAGATTGCCTTCTTAGAAGGCATCCCGTTAACCTTGGATATGTTATACTTCGTCACATGTTGTTTACCTCTGCAGTGAACAGCAGACTTCTTCCCTATGGTAGCATTATTACTAGGATCTTGAGACATTTTAGGATTCCCATTACTGAGCCAGTGTATGACGAAACTAAGAGGTTGGGCAGAGAGATTATTCTGGAAATTGGTTTTCATAAGCGTAATGGAGAATGGGTGAAGACTGCTTCATCTAAAAATGAGGATACACTTTTAGCTTCTAAGGATAATAGTATGCTTAATGATATTTATTTTGCCGATAAGCTACCCAACTTTCGATTAGGAGCCAGACCTCGAGTTCCTCTTCAAGCGACAGCTACACAAGCTAAGGAGCCAAAGGAGAAGGATGAGCATGATTTGGATACCGATGTGCCTCTAACTTCTGAAGATTCTTCAGCATCTAAGGGCTTGATGCAACAGATTCTTAGCCAGGTTCGCACTCTTTCTCTACAGCCACAGCAGCTTGCGTCTCGCTTGGATTCTTTTTAGCAGTTCATCTTATAGCAACGGTAGGAGATTCGTGATGGTCAGAGATGCATCCTCACTGTCACCGGTTTACCTCCCACTAAGTCTTCTTTGCAGCCACCTCTTTAGTTTTTCTTTCTATGTTTTATGTTTTTCCTTGTTTCTCACATACATTTCTCATCTCATTTTATATTTTGGATGATATTATTATGTCGTATGTACTCTTTTAGCTTTTATGATGGTATTTGGATTGCATTTTCTTCTAATATGCATGTTGATTATTGGGTTGAATATTGTTTTGTGTTGTTGAATTGTTGAAGTTGAGATAATTTGATTTTGTTATTGGATTTGAGTTGATTTGAGATTATATGGAAGTGTTTTTAACTACTTTTGTATTTTAGGATATCCCATTTTTAAAGGGAGATTTAGTTGAAATTTTTGCTCGCAAAAATGGGTAATAACTGAACTTCTATCTTTAGCATTTTCCATTTTTTTTCTTTTTGATGATGAAGGGGGAGATATATATATATATTTGTTCTGATATAATATTGTTGGATACATATACTTTTGGTTCAAAATTGATTGACCATATACTAAGAGGGAGCACATACTCAGGGGAGTAAAATGGCATAATCTTGTAACGTTTGTCATTATAAAAAAGGGAGAGATTGTTAACTTATATGTATCCATAATAATGATCATAATAATGATTTTGTTAATAACAAATACATTTTAATTTGAAAAGTCTGAAAAATTTTGTTAATCGGATCAAAATATTTAAGTCGTATAACATTCAAAGCATAGAATCTGGAAATAAACGGATAATTGTTTACTAGAAAACGCAAATCGATAGCACTCCAGAGAGTAACAATTGGATAACAGTGATCCGATTGCATTCCAGAGAGTAAGTTTCCCGATAACGGCAAACTGTTTATGAATAACGGCAATCCGATTGCATTCCAAAGAGCAAGTTTCCCGATAATGCCAAACCATTTATGAATAACGGTAATCCAATTGCATTCCAAAGAGTAAGTTCCCAGATAACGACAAACCGTTTATTGATAATGGTAAACCAATAATATACCAGAGAGTAATCATCTTGCAAACGGTAAACCGTTTATGTCAAACGGATAACCGATACTTTTGGACAGGATTCGAGAGCAATAACGGTAATTCGACTTCTTACAAAGGGTGATCCGACTATTTGAAATTATAACACAATGGTCACTTGCTCCAATCAAAACGGTGATCCAATAGTGACTAACGGCGATCCGATTTGGTACAAAAAGTCAACAACAGCTAGTTTTTAGCTCCAACTATAAAATGACTCAGTCAAATTCAAACAAAAGGTGATCCAAGAGTTATCATTAAGCTTGTTACTGAGTATACAATTATTATTGAGCTTCAAACTTGTTTTTGTTTCATTCATTCACACATTGAGCTATCATTTGTACTCAAACACATTGTGTGAGAAAAATTTTATTTGTAATCTTTATTTATTTTTTAGTGATTGTAAGTGTTGGAAGACACTTGGGTTTAGAGATTGGGGATAATCTTTTGTTGTAAAGATTTATTGATACCTTGGAAGTTAATTGTAAGAGTGGTTGAAGCCTTGGAGGCTCGCTTAGTGAAATCCTCAAGCCTAGTGAGCTTGGAGGTGTGGACGTAGGCACGGTTGGCCGAACCATGTAAAAATCACGTGTTTGTTCTCCCCTCTCTTGGTTTGCCTATTTATTATTTTAGAAGAATTTATGCATGTCACATTTGATGAGTTTACACCTTCCTATAGGAAGAAAGTTGTTGTTAATGATGATGCAGATAAAAAGTTACAAAAAAAAGAGTCTTTAAATGACAAAAAAGATAATGCACTATGTAAGAATCAAGAGGAGCGACAAGAAGAACAAACTAATATAGAGAAAAATGAAGGTAATTCTTATACACGCCCCGAAGTATAACGATATGTTTCTTCTCACCCTAAACACTTAATCTTAGGAGATCCTTAATGACGTGTAAGTACTAGACCATTACTTAGAAATGCAAGTGCAAATACAGTATTTATATCTCCAATTGAACTAAAATCCTTTTTGGATTTGAAAACAATGAATCTTAGATTATGGCAATGCAAGAAGAGTTAAATCAATTTGAGAGAAACAGTGTATGAAAACTTTTTCCTAAACTAGAATATCGATTTGTTATATGTATAAAATGGGTATTTAGGAATAAGATGGATGAATTCAGTGTAATTATAAGGAATAAAGCTAGATTAGTAGCCCAATGATACAACCAAGAAGAAGAAATTGATTTTGATGAAACCTTTACACCTATAGCTAGATTAGAATCCATTAGGATGCTCTTGGCATTTGCAAGTCATAAGGATTTCATTTCGTTTCAAATGGATGTTAAAAGTTCCTTTCGAAATGGTTATATTATGGAGGGAGTTTATGTGAAACAACCCCTTGTTTTGAAAATGAAAAATTTCTAAATCATGTTTAAAAAGTTGTTTAAAACTTTGTATGGATTAAAACATGCACCTAGAGCATGGTAAGATAGAGTTAGCAAACTTTTATTAGATAAAGATTTTTCTATAGGAAAAACAGATACGACTCTTTTTGTTAAGCACAAGGACCAAGATATAGAAAAAGCCATGGCATGCCCTCGAAGAAACTAGTGACGATTCATCCTAGAGGAACTCATGTAGATTTAACATGTTATTTAGATGTTGACTTTGCCGCATACAAAGTTGATCGGAAAAGTACTAGTGGAACTTGCCACTTTCTAAGTCATTCACCTGTCTCTTGGTTTAGTAAGAAACAAAATTCAGTTGCTCCTTCGATAGTTGTTGTACACAAGCCATTTTGATCAAACAAATCCTTAGAAACTTTGGAATTAATCTTGATCATATACTTATCATGTGTGATAATACAAGTCCTATAAATCTGTCAAAGAATCCCATTCAACATTCTAGGACCAAGCATATAGAGATTAGACATTATTTCCTGAGAGATCGTGTTCAAAAAGGGAATGTGGTATTACAATTTGTTTTAACTAAAAAACAACATGGGGATACATTTACAAACCCCCTTAATGAGGATCAATTTATCGAAATTCGACATGAACTTGGGATGATGAAATTTGCTCATTAACATGCCTATATATGATATTGAAGTTATGTGTTTTGCTTTTGTGGTTGTTTTTTTGTTTGTTGATTTTAAAATTTGTATGCTTATACACGCATTCATGAATTATGCATTAAAAATGGCCTTTAAGACATTTTGGGTTCTTGAAATAACCTTGGAATGGAACAATTATTAAGGAAAGATCAAAATAGATGTGTGAAGTTATAGTTAAAATAAACGGATGACTGTTTGAGTGAAGGAAACATTCTATATTATACCGGTTAACTGATTCGCATTAATGGTGAACTGATTACGCATTAAGTGGTTACTGGAAATTATCAATTAACCTTTTACTGAAAACAGTTCGCCGCTATTGTGTGATAATAGAACAGTTCTAAGTTTTCTTCATTTCCAGCAAACCCTTACCGTTTTCTCTTTAGATTGTGGCGGCTATGCTTTCTCTCTCTAAAATCCTCTATTTCCTTGTGTTTCCTTGCCAAATTGAAGCCATACAATCATTTTTAATATCAAAACATCATTTCAAGCCTAAATTTAAAAATTATCAATTTGAAACCCCACTGTCAACCCAACCTCTCTCTCTAAAATTGACCAAATTTTCACCCATTTTTTATCAAATTGAGCAACCACATTGTTTCTTATACCCTTCATTAATGTTCTAATAGGTTCATTTTCTCTCAAAACACCAAATTTGTCAAAAACCACATTTGTGTAACTATAGTTGGGATAGAATCTTCAAGGGCCAGGACAAGAAGAAAAAAAACAGCAAAGAAGAATCTAACACCTCCTAGGGAGGTCCCAAGGTTCGAAAGAACCTGTTTCTCCATTGTCCCCATTATTAGATGGTTCCAAACCCACTTTATGAAATGCAAGGTAACAGATTCTTACTTTGTAGATTTGGATGATCTTGAAGTTAATCGTGTGTGGTTGTATTATACAGGAGATGTAGGAACCTTGGGAAGAGGCCTTGAGTATTGAGGAGAGGGTATATCCTAACCTAGTTAGAGGATTCTACTTGAATATAGAACTTTCCGCAATTAAGCTAGATAGGATAATTACTAATCATGGAGGGGTGCCTATTAAGTTCAATATAGAGGATTTGAACTTGATTTTAGGAACTGAGAATAAAGGTTTAGAGATATATACTTCTAGGAAAGAACTTATGTTCAACCATTTTCTCCATGTTAATAAGGTTAGGAACATTTGTAGGTGTAGCGATCTTTCCGATGATATTTGTCACCTTCCCTTCCATTCCTAAATCTTATCTGTACGGGTTCGAATACTTCATAGCATCCTTAGCAGATAGTTACTCCTAGGAAAGGACATGCTGATGAGGTTACTCAAATGGATGTTGGGTTATTAGATTGCATCCTTCGTCTTTGACCGGTTAACCTTGGGTATATGATTATGAGACATATGTTGAGTACTCTTAGGGTAAGTAACAAGTTATTCCCATATGACAGTGACATTACTAAGAGTTTGAGACATTTTAGAGTGCCTTTGCATAAGCCAATACGTAAGGAACTGAGAGTGAGTTAAGACAACTTCGTCTAAGAACTAAGAGACTTTTCTGGCACAAAAGGATAATTGAGTGCTTAACAACGTTTATCTTGCTGATCAGCAGCCTAATTTTAGACTAGGAGCTAGACCTCAAGTGCCACGTTGAGTTGCAGGAGCACAGACTGAGGAGACAGATCAACATGAGAGACATGAGATGGATACTGATGAGTATCAAGTTCCCAAGGCACGTCCAGTATCTGAAAGAGTTCTACAACAGTTAATAGGTGAGGTTCGATCACTTTCAGAGCAGTAGCAATAACTCAGTCTTAGTTTGCTACTTTTCAGCTTCAGCAGCAATGCATTTTCAATCAACAGCAGCAGCTTTTGGATGCCCAGTAGCGTACTATTTCTATCATACGTGTTCCATCTTCTAGCTTTCCACATCATTTGTCGTAGCAGCTTTCATTATTTGCTTATTTATTTTGGTGATATTTGAATCTTGAATTTTATATTTGCATTGATGCCTTGGGAAATATATAACCATCTTGATAAATTACTGAAAAGCTTTCTTGAGAATATGCTTGTTGATAGCGGCAGTTGATGTCAATTTTGGATCACATTATTTTCTGTTCAGTAAACTTTCTGCTTCCTACTTCCATTTTCTGTCAGGTGTATAATTTCTTTTTGATGATGAAGGGGGAGAGAAGTAATTGATCTCCTTAGATGTTTTAAATTGGTATAACTTGTTAAAATTAGTATAACTTTTTTAAATTGTCAATTTTGACAAATTTTAAATCCTATAATTTACTTAGGGGAGTAATTTTATAGTCATAAGTACTTGTGAGGCTTTTCATCATCAAAAAGGGGGAGATTTTTTACATAAATATATCTTTGATTTGCATGGTAATAAGTCATGTGTGTCAATGGTTAAAAATGTTGTGAGTGTTTAAAATTGAATGAAATTCTTAGGCTGTGTAGTGTTTTGGGATAAAATTGAGGTTTTGGAAATAAACAGATAACTGCTAACTTTGAAACGATTAACTGATAACTTAAGGTTACATTTTGATTGATTCTAGATGATAACAGTTAACCAATAATATGCAAATAGCAAGCCGACTACGATTAGGTGAGCTTTCAGAATTAAACGGCAAACTATTACCTGAAAACGACAAGCTGACTTCGATTAATGAGCTCTCTGAACTAAATGGTAAAACCAACAATGCCAAACGGTGATCTGACTTCAATTAGTGAACTCTCTAGATTTAGATAGTAAACCAACTATTCGCAATGATGATCTAACAATTCAAATTTCAAACGGTTACTTGGTACAAGTCAGAATTACAAACAGATAGAAGTGAATGGCGACTCGATTATGCCCAGAAAGTTAGCAACAACTAGTTTTCTTCTTCAATTATAAAAAGGCTCAATCAAATTCAAAATTAGAAAAGAGTCTACAATTATTATTGAGCTTGTTAGTAAGTATTCAAACTTCCTTATGCTTATAACTTGTTATTCTTTCATCAAATCACACTTTGGGCTCTTATTTACAAACACATAATTATGTAAGGAAAATAACTTACTCTCACTCCCATTCTATACTCTCAAACCTAAGATTCCCACTACTCAGGAATCCCAATTGTTGTATGAAAATGTAACACAAGAGCATGCATTGTTAACAAGTTATAAAGTGATAAGTAGAGTATCATTCCCAAGAGGATTGTCTTATTAACTACCAAAATTAACCTAGGGTTAATTTAATTTGAATTACTTGAAACAAGAGTTGGAATTCAAATGAAAATAAAACTAAAGTAACAAAAATGCACTTAATAACACTACAAAGGTTTTATCTAAGAAACAATCAATTATTTAAGACTTTAGGGTTTTCGATTCACCAAGATAAATCCCATGCAAATTCTCAAATTCAATCAATTGTTATTCATTCTTGTAATTGACAATAGAGCTCTCTAAAGTAATTTAACTTCTTTAGAGCGTTAACAATTTATTCCAATGAGCAGACTTTCTATATCTCTATGAAAATTCTTACCTATTGAAATTATTCACTTTCAAGAACTCTGTCACAACTGTACAAGTTTCATAGATATCTCTATTCGATAATCTCATGGCATTGCAATACAATGGCTTATTCAATTCTCAATTATTAGTCTCAAATCAAATACCTAATCATGCAATTTTTTATCAAGCAATCACAAGCATTAAACACAAACTGCAATGCTCAAGACAATATGAATGAATAAACCTCAATATGATTGACATTTGCCTAAGTTTTTATCTCTTTTTATGCTCAATTACACACTCATACCATCATATGGTCTTATTACACCTACATATAGAAATAACATACAAAACACATCAAAAGCAACAAAATTGCTTTTAGACTAACAAATTATCAAATAATTTCCTTTGGGATTATCTATCAAAGTCTCTATTATTAACTTATTTGGATCAGAGCAACATCTAATCTCATTTTAAGCGTTATAAATATTGTCATTGAGTCATTTGGATTAGAACGAGATCTAATCACGTTTTGATTAGAGCGTAAACTAATCGCATTGGCTTGGTCTAGTACTATAATGACATCTAGTGTTTTCTACCCTACTAATTCCTTTTCTGCTACCCTACTCCATCAATATCACTTAAAACCTTGTCTTAAATATTATCGTTATTGAGTGTAGAAGCAAACATAGGTCATTCCCGCAAATTATTGTTCCCAGTTAACTAGTTATAAACACAAAAACACACAAAAAACACAACTAAACCTAAAACATTAATTAAATTCAAACTCTATCTAGAATTAATGAAAATCGACTCAAACCTTCCAGATCTACCAAGGACACATAAACAAAAACATGCTAATAAAATTTAAGTGAATTTAGAGTTGGTGTTGTTATGCAAACTAAACTAAAGAATTTAAAGTAGAAAATATGAAATTGTAGAAGATAAGTTTAAAAGGTTTATATATGATGTGAAATATGATTAATGAATGGGAGATTGCCACTTTCCCCCCTACAGTAATCAACATATACCATTTCCCCCCCTACTATTTTTATAATGGCCAAAAACCCCCCCGATAGCATAAGTTTACAATATTACCCTTATTTTTAACTAATCTTTTATTTATATTTATTATAAATTAAATAAATCACATTAATAGAAACTAAATAAAAAATTAAGCATTTAAAACAAGAAATATATATTTTGATATGAGCAAAAAAATTAATAATAAAAATTTTTCATGTACTTATTTATTTTGTGAAAATTTTCTTATAATAAATATATAAGAAAATTATTATAAAATGATAAAAAATTATTATAAGAAAACTTGAATGACAAATAAAATTTATTATAAGATAAATAATAAAATATTTTGCCTATACTTTTTACATTTAATTTTAAAATATTACAAAATGTTTATTATAAGAAAATGTTCACAAAATAAATAATTACAAGAAAACAAATTTATTATTAATTTTTTTGCTCACATCAAAACATATATTTATTGTTTTTAATACTTAATTTTTTTATTTAGTTTCTACTCATGTGATTTATTTAATTTATAATAAATGTAAATAAAAGAGTAGTTGAAAATAAAGGTAATATTGTAAACTTATGTGTCAAGGGGGTTTTTGGCCATTATAAAAATAACAATGAGGTAAATGGTATATGTTGATTACTGTAGGGGGGAAAGTGGCAATCCCCCTTAATAAATCACTCTTCATCACTAAAATATTGGGTTTTTTGTCAATTATCAAAATCATCATTCACTTTCTTCCAAAAACAAAAATCCTAAGATAATTACAAGCGCAATTATCTTGATCTTTCCTTACTTAGTTGTCAAGTAAAACAAGTTCTTTACTTAATCTCTTTCAAAGAAATAATCTAGAGTAAGCTCTCTAGATTTAATTTAGTGAAAGCATTAGAATCAAGAAAGACATAAGCTGAATCAAGAAACAAACAAATAAAGATTGTTTATTTATCTTGAATTATATTCTACATGCAATGAAACAAAAATAGCCTATAATTTTTGTCAGAATCTGCCACTTAGGTTTAGTTTCTTGACAATTATGGATCAGAAATCTTAAACTAGCAATCAAATCACCATTAAACTAATATAATTGACCACCTAAACAATCTTTAAACAATAAAATTCATGTCAAGAGTTTTGAAATCAACCCTAACTAATAAAAAGATTAGTCACACATGTCTGAATTATTCAATATCAAATCTATTAAAGAAAAAAAAAACAAAAGGCAAGAGAAAGAAATGCTTATTGATTGAATTTTAGCTATCGCAGCCAAGTCTTTTCTCTAGTTCGCCTATTCCTCTTTTCCTTGTAATCATTGGTCCTGTGGAATTGATGCTTCATTTTTTTTCTAATTATTTCCCCTCTTTAGCATGTAGCTTGTTGCCTTTTTATAGATTTGCTATCTTAATCCTTGTAAGACTAATTAAACTCATTTTTTACTTGCTTTTCCTTATAAGAATAGGTTTTGACCCAAGGAAATAGGCTCATGTGTCAAAAATAACTCCAAAGTTCATATTTATTGTATGGCCAATTTGGAAATACAACCAGCCTTCAAGAATCAATCTTTATGGCCAGATATACTCCTCAACCTCAATATATGTCTAATTTCGTACCAATTTGTAGTTTCTCTATTCCTTTTTTTTTCTTTGTCTCAAAGCTCCTACAAAACATAAAAGATTAATAAAGATTCAAGAAGTTCATGAAAAATATTAAATAATCGAAAAGAAAGCAATAACATTTTATGTGAAATTAAGCACTTATCAAAGAGAGCACAGCCATCATTTATTTTTACACTTTATTCTGCATTTTCATCTCAATCCCAGTGGGATTATTTTTTATTTTCCCTTCTTATTTGACATTGAAACTTATTCTTAGATCATTGATTTTTATGATTTTCATATTCATATTTCTTTGCTATAAATCATACTTATGTGGATTTCAATTTATATTTGTTAGAATAATAAATCTTTTGGTGAAAACCATCATCTATAATCTAGGAACATTCATGTTGTATCACTAAGAAAATATGGAAAAGCGTACATAATCCATAATTCTTAATTGCTCTCTAAAGTCATGTGGTTGGCCTTCCAAATCAACACATTCTCATAAAGAACCTTTAAACTTCTCTGTGTTTTTTTTTTTTTTTTATGATGGGATATCAAAAAGAATAGAATGATATGTATGACCTGAAGACCACGACCACTTATATAGACAACTTTTTCTGTTATCTTTAGGCACTCATATTTTAGCCCATTATAGAAAGAGAAATTACCCTTAAGTCTCGACATATTAAAGGCCCATTGCCCTATTAGATACATTAAAGTTCAAATTATGGAAAACCTTAATAGATCATTTTTAATTGGACTTGACCTTATATGATAATCTGTAACACATAATTATTCATATATAAACCCAACATTAGATTAAGAATAAACATCCAACAATCTCCCATTTGAGCTATATGTGTAACCTTATAATTATACTTTGCAAAAATAACTATATGAGCTCAATCTAACTATCATTATTGAAATGTATCTATACCAATCTGGTCCATCAATCATACTAGTATAGGATCAAAGCAGCCTTTGTTACAATTATTGTAACTCGACCCATTAATGGACATTATACCAATATAACTGAATGACAGGGATCGTGATGTGGATGTGTAGCAATGAAATTTCATTCAGTGTGATCTTAACAAGCCTATTTCCAACTAGTCCGCCTTAAGCCTTAGTGAGATCAAACTATACTAAAATCAAAGTGTGTAGAAAATAATCTGAAATATCTATAAACAAAAATAACTGGAAAATTGTTTATATTATAAGAGCATCTAAAATCACAAACTCCCACTAAAACTAAATATCCTTTAATAACAAGTCATCTATATAAGCAGTGCGCTCATGAAACATTTTGGGTGGCAATCACTTAGTAAGCGAATCTGCAATCATGGAGTTTGTGCTGATCTATGCTATAAACAATTGTCCATTTCATACCCTTTCTTTAACAACTAAGAACATGATGTCCATGTATTACGACTTCATTGCGCTCCTATTGTTATTATATTACAGCATTGAAAACTGAATATAACAAAAAAGAATTTGAGTGGTTTATCAACACTATCTACTGTACGCGGCCCCATGACAAAATTTCAAAGCCATATTCTGTGATTGGATGCCTTGTAACATGCTATAAACTCTGCTGCCATCGTAAAAGAGGATATAAAGACTCTTTAGTACTTTTCCAAGAGACAATACTCCAACTGGCATATAGATATAACCCAAAATGCATTTTATATTATCTTGGCATCCAGCAAAATCGAAGTCAGTATACTAACGATCTCAAGCTTTTCTGACCTCTAATATATGAGCATGTAGTCTTTTGTCCTCTGTAAGTACCAAAAGACTCGTTTGGCTACTTTCTAATGGTCTACACCTAGATTACTTAAATACCTGCCCAACATTCTAGTAATGTAAACATTATCCGGTCATGTTTAAACCTAAGCATACATCAACTGCAGACATATCCAGTCGCGTTTAAACCTAAGCATACATCAGGCTTTCTATTGCTGACACATAAGGAATCTTCTGCAGTTATTTCTTCTCAAAATTCTTCTTGAGGCATTAATTGAGACCATACTTGTTTCCCTTAGCCATAGGAGTATCACTTGGTTTGCAATCTTGCATGTTATATCTCTTGAGAACCGTTTCGGTATAGCTCTTTTGTGATAATCTAAAAATACCATGGGAGTGATCCTAATGTATCTTTATGCCTAACGTAAAAAAGGTGTCACAAAGATCTTTCTTCTTAAAATTCTTAGCTAGAAATTCTTAGTTTCGTGTAATAAGCCTATATCGTTGCATCAAGCAAGATGTCATGGATATATAAAACTTTTAAAATATATATATATATATATATATACCAGAAGGAAATAGGATCGAAGGATGGATGTGCTTTCGTTGGATCTCAATATTAAAAACTTTAAATATACCAATTAATGGATCGGCTTTTCCAAATTTTATAAAATAAATTACCAGCTTTGATTATGGAATCCTTTGAATCATACAATGTTCAAACAAATTTGAACGCGGTTAGTCAATTTTAATAACTAATTGATACGTGGCGTTGTTAAACCAGATCGATGCTACACAGAGTGAAGCCTTTGGACCCAGATCTGACTTAGAACAGATCAATAGCCCGCACGTTCGGGTTTCCAGCCGATATATCAAATCAGTTTTTGTTTACCAAATAAAGTTAAGTTGCTTTAAACGTGGTTGATTCTTTTTATTGGGCTATTATCAGATTTAGATTAAGTTCTTTTAAGGGTTTGGGTACATACACAGTACCAGATCCGGTTCCCGGAAATGGTGCTCTGAAGGAATGGAGGAAGAAGAGAAGATTTACAACTGAGGATCGAGATCCGGTCTCTTTGCCTCAGAGGAATGTAGAATTTATATGGCAGATCTGATACAGATCAGTCTGCAAGCATGCTTGGAAAAGAAAAGTGCTTTTAAAAATAAATTACTAGAATTTAAATGTGCATAAAATTAAATTGCAGAAAAGTAAATGCTTTAAAGTAAATGCTTTAAAGTAAATTGCGAAAATTTAAATTACATTAAACTTTAAAAATTTAAAGAACTGAATTTAAACATACATCTTTGCTTTCTGGCTTTACAAATTTTCAAATCTTTCCAGAAGGGAAGATTGAAAGACGGGAAGATTGAAGGTAAAGAACTAGTCTGATCACCCAAAGCTCTTGTGATAGAACTATTGTGTAAGCAGAAAACTTCTTTGGAACCCTTCGGAGAGAGGGAGAGAGGTTTTAGAGAGAAGGAAGAGAAAAAAGAGAGAGAAGTTTTTAAGAGAGAAAATGAAAAACCTGAGGAGTCTAAGTCTTCCTCTCGGTTTATATACAAAATCTTTAAACTGTTCACTGTAGCGGGATTTTAAGTGCACAGTAAACTCTGGAAAGTTGCACTGTTCACTGTAGCGGGATTTTAAGTGCACAGTAACAAATGGATCGTAGCTTTGAATAGTAGACTTCTTTGTAGAAAAATACAATACGGGTGAAGAGACATGTGCGCTCTCACTTGTGTCCAGGGGACCACCCGAAAATACAATTCTTTCTTTTCTCTTTTTTTTTTTTTTTTTTTTTTTTTTTTTTTTTTTTAAGTAAATAATCAAATAATTATTTACAATGCTTTATCGGAGAGAAAATGCCGAAACAGTCATCTTCATTATCGTCTCCGAGAGAAATGAAAGGCTCTTCATCATCATCAACATCTTCATCTTCATCTTCAGAGGAATCTGCAGCTGAGGATTTTGATCGAGAGGCGAGGAGCTGTTCCATGGCTTTGAAATACTCATCTTCCGTTTTGGCGCTTGCCAAAAGAGACTGGGCTTTGGATTTTTGGGTTAGGAAGGTCTGTTGGGCTTTAGAGGCTTCCAGGGTTGGTTGTAGGAGGTTTTTAGAGGAGAGCCAATCTTTGATCATGTTGACAGTCAATTTGGACTGTTCATCAAATTTTGACCACCATTTGACTTTAAAGGTTCTTTGAAGGATGACTTGGGAATCTTGGTTGTGGAAACGTAGGTTCCACGAACAAACCCAAGGAAGAAAGAAATTTGCACAAAAGCAAAGAAAGGGGGGAAATCTTTTTTCTGAGACAGAGGGTAAATAATGGGCTTTGAAGAGGTTTAGGCAATTTGTAGCGTTTGGTGATAGGATTTTTGGAATTGGGCCAAAATGATTCCACCAATGCTGAAACCAATTTGGAAGGCTTTGAACGGTTATCTTTGTGTTGAAGAAAAATAACCAAGAGTGGGATTTTTTAGGGTTTTGGATAAAGAAGGTGTTATACCATGCTTGTTGGTAATCCCAGTAGGAAAAAGTCCGACAATGTGGTAAACGGGTTTCAAAATTTAGAGGGAAGGTTTTACAATTGTGGAGTAGGTCACCCCACTGGTTTGGGCTCAATACTTTGAGGATTGTGGCCGTTGAATAAGCCGGTTCTGGATGGGCTTTGTCAAGAAAGAAATGTTTGAATTTAACTGATTCAGTTATTTCCAAAATGCTTTGATAATAAGACTGGGGTTTTGTCAAATCCCATGGTTTGAAAAACCAGCCTTTGGGAAAAAACTTTGAAATGCTTTGAAAAGGATCAGAATGGTAAAATCCATCTTCTAGAGAAAGAATGTTTTGAAAATGGGTTTTATCAAACCAATCGGAGGTTTTCTTTGAAGGTGTTGGCTGAGAAAGCACAATTTGGGAGGATGAGCTTTCAGCAGAGACAACAACATTTTGGGAAGAGGGTTTTGAAATTTCAATTTCTTTTTGGGGAGAAATTTGGCTCTGAGAAAGGTTTTGGAGGGCGAGCATGAGCTCAGGAGATTTTGTAATGGAACTCATCCATTGCTTTACTTGGTCATCAGAAGAAATAGATTTGTATTGGGCTCCATGTTCTTCAACCATTTCAATCCAAGATTTAATGGGCAAGGCTGAAGAAAGTAATTTTTCTTTGGAAGGGGTTGAAAGGGGTTCTTTGGAAGGTTCTTGGGAACCAGTGTCTTTGAGAACTGCTTTACCTTTATTCTTCTTCGGCGGCATTATCTGTTTTGAAGAAATTCCCGAGTTAGAAAATCAGGAACAGAATTTTTGTCACCTTTAATAAATTCAATATCAAAATCAAAAACACTTAAAATAGCTTGCCAACGTGCAAAAATTTGTTTTGATGCAATGTTTTGAACATCTTTTTCTAAAACATGTTTTGCAGCTTTGCAATCAATTCTAAGTAAAAATTTTTGATTTAATAAATCACTTTGAAATTTTGTAATGCATAAAACAATGGAAAGGATTTCTTTTTTGATAGTAGAGTAGTTTTTCTGGCAGTCATTCCAATGAGCAGAAACATATTGAACTATCTGTTCTTTATCATTATCCCTTTGTTTCAAAATTCCTCCATAACCTATGTCAGATGCATCGGTTTCAACAATTTTAGGTAATGCAGGATTTGCAAGAAATAAACAAGGAATGTTTTTTACAGATTGCTTTATTAATCTAACCACTTTGGTATGTTCTTCTGTCCATGCAACAGGATTCTTTTTTAACCTATCATGCAAAGGTTTAGACATTCTATTGATATTAGGGCAGAAATCAAGAACATAATTTAAACTACCAAGAAATCTTTGTAATTGGGTTTTGTCAAGAATTTTGTCTGGGAATTTATCCGCAAACAAAAGTGATCTCTCAATAGGGGTAATAGTGCCTTTGGAAATGTGGTGACCAAGGAACCTGACTTTTGTTTGAAATAATGAAGTACTTGAAAGGGCCAGGCCAGCCTTTTTTGTAACAAGATGAAAAGTCTTTAAATGTTTGAAGTGTTGATCAATACTTTGAGAAAAAATCAACACATCATCAATATAAACTATACAAAACTCGGAGTAGGGGTTATAAATGTCATTCATGATTCTTTGAAATTCCGAGGGTGCATTCTTTAAACCAAAGGGCATAACAGTCCATTCGTACTGTCCAAATGGAACAGTAAAAGCAGTTTTATAACGGTCTTTTGGATGAATTTGAATTTGCCAAAAACCAGACTTCATGTCGAATTTTGAAAAAATGAAAGCTGAACAGAGTTTTTGGAGCAAATCCTTTTTGTTAGGTATTGGGTACCTAATCCATTTTAAAGCTTTATTCAAGGGTTTGTAATTTATCACAAGTCTAGGTACGCCTCTTTCAATTTCAGAATTTTTGTTAACATAAAAAGCGGCGCAAGACCAAGGTGATCTGGATTTTACAATGAGCTTTTTGTTAATAAGATCATTTATCTCATCTTTACAATGCTGTTCCAACTCCATGTTCATTTGGATTGGACGTGCTTTGGTGGGTATTTGTTTTTCATCAAAAGAATTTTCATAAGGCAAATCTACCAAATGCTGTTTTCGATTCCAAAAAGCAGAAGGTAAATCGGCACATATTTCTTTTTCAATGAGGCTTTTAAAATCGGAAATTTTTCTTTGAATAAAATTATTTTGTAATTGACTCTCAATTCTTTGGAAGTTTAAGTCCTTTTTTAAACAAAACAAATCATCTTGTTTGGATTTAAGAATGGCATTGATTTTGTGCTGATAAACAGAACAGGCTTTAACAATGTTTAGATTTCTAGTTTTTGGTTTTTCAATAAATGGGAAAACCAGTTCTTTAGATTTTGCTTTGAAGTATATACCATCATAGTTGACAGCATAAGGAGTTATAAGATTTATAAAAGGAGTGCCTAAAATGATAGCATGATGAATATCATTTGTAAGGACAAAAGAAGTTTTAAATTCAATTTGATTATTATAAATCGAGGCTTCAACTTTTGAGCTAACATTCAATTTCGAATTATTAGCGGCAGAAAGTCTTTCTTTTGTTTTTTCATGAAATCTTTTGGGGACAATATCTTCTCTAATGCAATTTAAATCGGCGCCAGTATCAAAAAGGGCAATGGCGTCCATTGCAAAGTCATCAGAAAAGATGAGAGTGACTTTAATCAAATACTTTCTTGTGGTGATTTGTTTTAAAACAAACAGAAAATCATTGGGTACAGACTCAATATTTTCTACTTTAATATCATCACCATTATCATCAGGATTAGATTCATTGTCTGAATTATCCTGTAGCTGCTTTTGTAAAAGGAGTTGAATAGTATCAGAATCACTTTTTTGTTTTTCTTTTAAATCCCTGATTTCAAGTTTAATCTGCTTGATTTCGTTTTGAAGATCTTGGATGGTGGGTATTGACTTTTTTGTTTTCTTTTTGTCCAAAATCTGAGTAAGATCATAAGAATTTTTCTTAATGATTGGAACCTTAGAAATCTCAGTTGAGGTTCCGGCTTTGTCAGAATCCATGGTTTTCAAAAGTTTATCAAGATATTCTTTTTGAAGATTCGGATCTGAAATATGCTTTACAAGTTCAAGAAAAATTTCTTGGTCTTTAGTCAAAACATTGATTTTCTTTAAATAGGAATCCGAATCAGAATCGCTACTGCTAGATGCAGAGGTATCTGAGTCAAATAACTCATCGACCTGAAGAGGATCACTGTCTCCTGACATGGAAGACTCAGAGTCAGAAGACTCTACAAGAAGAGGGGCTATTTTGGAAAGGATGTCCTCATTGAGGTCAAGCTCTTGGAGTCTCTTGTTCATTCTGCAAAACTTTGCAGTATGACCTTTCATACCACATTTGAAACAAGTGGCATCTTTGAAGTTGAATGGGGTTTTAGGTTTGGCTTTAAACTCTTTCTTTTTAGAGAAACTATGTTTCTTATAAGGCCTCGAAGGTTTCTTATAAGGAAGTTTTCTAAACTCATGAAAGGGTTTCCTACGGCTTTTAGACTTGTAATATTTTTTGTAAGGTTTTGAAGAACACTTACCATTACAGTCTTTGGAAGTAGAGGCTTTAAAGGGGTCATAATTGAATTGTTTACAAAAACCGCCTAATTCTTGCTTAGATCTCCTAAGCTCCTGCTTCAGACGTTTTTGTAATTTCAAATCTTGACAGATCTTTAAACCTTCTTTATTGACAAAACTGACTAGTTCACCATAAGTGAGCTCGTCATAAGGAATACGATTGTCATAGAGAGCTTTGATGGAGTTTCTAACCTTTTCTCCCAATAGGGTAGGTAAACCTGCAAGGAATTTTTCCTTCCAAGTTACATGATTTGCATCATCCCTAAGGAAGAGTCTAGTAAAGAAAGTGGTTTTGTAATCTTGGAAATCACTGAGTTTCCTACATCTTAAGTTGTGTAGTAACTCGGCGTTTTTGTCTCTAAGGTGAGAAGGGTCACCTATGAAGTGAAGGGAAATGGTTAAAATCAGGGTAGCAACTGCATCCTGAATAGGGTTATTAAACTCATCAAGAATGGGAGCACCATTCTCATCAGTTTGGATGGCATTAAAAATGTCTAATTGCTGCAATTTAGTGAGAAGATGATCCCACCAACCTTTGAGTTGACCAGTAAAACCGGCAATTAGGATTTCTGCAATGGCTTTGTCAGAAGTTCCTGATTGGGTTTTATAGGCATTGGCTGCCATGGTCATTTGCTGCAATACACCTAAAATGTTATACTCAGACATTCCATCTATATTCCACTCATAGACAGAGGATGCATTATATCGAGCTTGATTTAATGCACTAGGCCTGTTGTCTATAGTCAAATCAGGTGGAGATTTGGAAGTAGGGATAGCAAGTTCCCAATGGATTTTATTGGCTTTAGAAACAGGTTCTTCGGTAAAGGCTTCTAAGTCAGAAGAAGCAATAGAAACCTGGTCTTGTTCTAATACTCCAATCTTGCTAGATTGAGGAGTATCAGGAGCTATTTGAACCTTACTAGATGAGGAAGAAACAGCTTCTATCCTATCTAGTTGTTCTCTAATGGCTTTGGCAAAATCCGATTTTGATTCATGGACAAGCTTTTGGCTAATTTTCGAAACCTGGAAGGGTTTGAAAATAGGTTCCTTAAGCTTTTTATCAGAATCTGATTTTGAAGGAATAGGCTTTTGACTATGAGAAACAGATATGGTTGACTGATGGAATTGGTTTTCTATTCTAGTCAACTGTTTTCCTATAGTATTTAAGTTAGTATTACAGAAATTATTCTGTTGAATAATACTACTTAAATTACTATCAGTATCATTAGGTTTGGGGATTTTGTAAGGTGAAGCTCTAATTTCTATAGGAGGTTCGCCGTGGTCAACGGTTATACTCCGGAGGGGTGGATGCTCAGAATCGACTGTTCTATTACTTTCGGAGAGTTTCCACTCAGTGGTCTTTTTCCTAATAGTAATAGGGTTTGACTCTTTGAAAGGGTAAGAAATGTTGTTATTTGAGGAATATATTTCGAACCAATCAAAAAACAATATATGAACTTTATGAAGATCCACAAATTCATAATAAAATTGTTGGATTTCTTTTCTTTGGTTTAAAAAGTGTTTAAAAAACCAAAGTCTTTTTTCTTTGTTTAAATCAGAATAAAAATCATTATGTAAAAGAGTTTTATCCAATTCAAATTCTTTTTCGATGACATTAATAACATTTTCTGTAACAGCAGAAAACGTAGGAGATGTTGGAGGAGAAGGTTCCTTCTCTTCCTGACTTTGAATATGTTGATTACTAGTGTAGATCGGGTGAGGAACACTAGTGGTATAGTCAACAGATCGTATAGAAGTGCTAGGTATATCAGAAGTTGAAAACCTAGGTTGACTTTGAAAAGGAAGATTTATAACAGAGGGTACTTTTGTAAATTTCCTTTCTAATGAAGGAATGCTTGAGCACGAAGCTCTATCAGAAAACCTGGATGAGGTAGATCTTCTGAAAGACAATTTGACTTTACCATCGGAATATTGAGTCACATTTTGCAACTCTGTATTAGGCTCAAGTTGTTTTGGAATCGCTGGTGGAGCGGCTCCTTCAAGAATCCATTCTTCTGGAAGATGGACATCTTTCCATTGAATAGGTTTTGGAATGACAGTGTTGGCTCTAGACAAATCAGTCTGCAAGAGAAGAGTCTCATCTCTTTTTGACTGGAATTTATGTTGTGTACTGAATGCAGTGATCATTGCCTTATACGAGATTTTAAAAATTAAGGCAACTGGGATGGATCCCTCAATCATATTATAATTATGGGTTTTGATTTGTAAAATCATGCTTTTCAAAATATTTTTGTCTTTAAGTGAAATTGTTATGTTTGGATAACAATCAAATGAAATTGGACCTTTACACAGACTGGATTCGATGCTACTTAGCAAGGAATCATCAAAAGAGATGAATCGCCCATCTCTTAGGACAGCAAGGATAGAAGTGTCCAAGCCTTCTTTGGTTAAGGGTTTTATTCCGACCTGAATGAGACCGATGTGAACATAATTGAAATTCTTTTCTTTTAATTTCTTTAAAGAATGCTCAGAAAACAATTGAATTGTTTCAAAAGGATTTGAAAGGGTTATGTCACGTTCTTCAGTCTTTATAATATAATCATTCTTTAAAAAATCAAGCTTTTTTGTTTTGTAAATCTTTTCTTTAGAAATTTTTGGAAGTTCCCAACAATCAATTGCTTTATCAAAGTTCTCAATAAAGAATTCCTCTGAACTCACAACATGCTTTGAATCACTAGTCTTCCCGGAAGAAGAGCTAGAAAAGGATGATGTTCTACAGTGTATAGGATCCATGAATAGAAACCTATGGTCTATCTATGGTTTTGTCAGAATGGCTACAGGTATGGTTTTACAGCCCTAAACGGATGTCCTTATCCTATGGCGGGACTTACTACCAGTAAGGATTCACCACACAACAAAACTTCAAAATAAAACACAAGTCTTTAAACACAGAACTATAAACTGCTTTACACTATTTACTCCCATAAAACTTATGGTATATACAATCATCGACTAAATACATCTCAAAATTGAATGAGATTATCATTTAATAAAACTTGAAATACTATTGTCGAGATGCTTGCTTAAGCCCAAAAAGAGATTTTTAAGTTTGCAACCCATATTCTTTGGATCTCTTGACACAAATTTTTTGGTTGCATCATATAAATTGTCTCATCAAAGTCACCATTGAGAAATGTCATCTTTACATTCATCTGGTGTAACGCAACATTGAAATATGCCATTAATGTCATTATGATCTTGAAAGAGTTTTTCATAAAAACCAAAGAGAAAGTCTCTTTATTGTTTATGCCTTCTTTCTATGTAAAGTCCTTTGCGACAAGACTTGCCTTGTGACACTCCACAATGCCTTTCAAATCTCTCTTGTCCTTAAATATCCATTTGCAACCAATAGGCTTTGTACCTTCTAACAATAAGGCAAATCCCATGCGTCATTGTCCTTCATGAACTTCATCTTCTCATTCATAGCATCAATCCACTTCTGAGAATTAGAACTTTCTATGGCTTGACAGAAATTGATCGGATCATCTTCCGTCACTCCAATGTCATGTTCTTAAAGAAAAATAATGTAGTCATTTGGCACTGCACTTTTCTTTTCTCTAGTGGATCTCTTTAGTAGCATACGTTTTTGAGGTCGTAGACTTTGTTTTTCTGGAACAACTTCTTATATAAGGATTTCTCCAGCATTGTCTTGATCTAATGTATCTTAGACAAAGTCAAGAATGAGAACCCAATCGATACCAATAACACTAATGAGAATATCAACATATTTTTCTTCAAAAACAAAGTCTCTAGAGGTATCTTCGCCCACAAACTCTATATCTTTAAAAAAACCAAGCATTTTCCAACTCGAAAATCAACTTAGTCGTGGGATCATAAAACTTGTACCCCTGGATCTTTCAGAGTATCTAATAAAATAGCAACGCAATGTCCTTGAGTCTAGTTTTCTCTCAATAGGCCTATAAGCGTTGCCTTAGCTAGAAATCTCTAAATATATAAGTGTTTTAAAATAGGCTTTTTGCTCGTCTAAAGCTCGTAAGGGGTTTTGTCATTCACTTTAATAGGAACCCTGTTAAAGATATATACTACAGTCTTAAACGCTTTTCCCTAGAGTGATCTGGTAGGGTGGAATGACAAATTATACTCCTTACCATGTTCTCAAGCTTCTTGTTTCATCTTTCAGCAACATCATTCATAGTGGGTGAACCTAACATAGTATATTGTGGGACGCTACCACATTCCTCTAGGAATTTAACAAATGATTCTAAACATTGTTCACTGAACCATCATATCTGCCATAGTATTCACTACCATGATCAGATCTTATGCTTTTAATTCTTTTGCCGAGTTGGTTCTCAACTACAGCCTTAAAATTTGTTAACATATCCAAGAATTGTGACTTTTCATGGAGGAGATATATGTAGTCATATCTAGAAAAAATTGTCTATGAGTCTCATAAAATATTATTTATCATTCCAAGAAGCCGTAAGGAATGGCCGACAAATATCTGTATATATGAGTTCCAAGACGTCCAAAAGTCTTGTTGGCTTCAAATCCCCTACTATTGGTTTATTTCCTGTTGATACAATTAACATAAATATCAAAATCTGTAAAATCTAAGGGATCAAGAATTTCATCTTACACAAGTCTCTTTATTCTCTATCTGGAGATATAACCTAATCTTTTATACCATGACACAGTTGAATTCTCATTGGTTAATTTTCTCTTTATACCTCATGAACTTAATTGTAAGGATTCATTGAAACAATTGTAAGGATTCATTGAAACAATTGTATGAATCAAATAAAGATTATCATAGCCTGATAAAGAACTGAAACCATCCAATATTGAATCATGAAACAAACTACATTTTATATTCCTAAATATACAAGAAAGTCCAGAATGTTTCATCAAAATTCAAATAAAATCCAATATTTAACAATAATCTAAATTTTTCTATTGTTCAACTTCAGCTATCTTGTCATTGCCCACATAGATGTATCTTTCATTATCACTTATCTTTGGACAACTCAGACACCCTTGCATAGACACACTAATGTGAGTGGTTGCACTAGAATATATCTACCACGTGTGTCTAGGTACCGAAGTTAAATTAACCTCATAACAAACTAAATTAAGAAGTATACCTTTCTTAGCACACCAAGCGTGATTATTAGAGCAATGTTTCTTTTTATGCGTTTTAGCTCCATAGAAAAGCAACAGACAGTACCTTCTGAATCACTTGATTTCTTTAGTTGTTTCTTTTGAGGTGTTGTATCTGCAGATTCCTAATCCTTGTTCCTTTTTTTGCCTTTGTCCTTGCCCTTCAAGGTGGTAGCCAAGTAAGCACTTTCTACCTTATCTTTTTTCAATCTATCCTTTTCCTAAGCACAGTGTGATATGAGCTCATTCAAAGATCAAGTTGGTTTCTGACAGATATAGCGCACTTTAAATTGGTTAACTTGTGTTGGTAAGGATATTAAAACCAGATGCACTAGCCAGTCCTCAGAAAGTTCAAGCTTAAATGCTCTCACTTAGAAGTAAGATGAGACATCTCCATAATATACTCCCTGATATTGCCTTTACCCATATACCTCCTTGAAATCAAGCTCGTCAAAGGCGTACCAATTTCCGTATTTTCGTTCTTGACAAGCCTCTATTTAATTTTTGCAAAGAACTCTTTAGTCGTAATTGTCTTTTCAAACATCAAGCCCTTAATGCTTTTGGAATGGCCTTCATCATGATCATGATACATATGTGATTTGATCTCTCCCACTTGTCTATTTCCCTTTGATCATCAGGGGCACTCTCATCTGCAAGAGATGAGGGAGAATCAACGCTTGACGCAAGGTCGAGATCCATGACTATAAAAACTATTAAGAAGTTCTCTTGTCATGAGTTGAAGTTGGAGCTATTTAGCATAAGAATAGAATTAATGTTGGCAGTAATATTAGCAACAGACATAACTGAACAAAATACAACAAACAAACAAAACAAGCTCATATAAGTTTCAAAACAAAAATAAATTCAAATAAAGGTAAACCTCATCTCAAGACACTAGACATCTAAGTGATATATTGGTGTAGAATCAAACACTGATAAGAATAATATGTCAAACAACAAATCTTCCTTTGGGTTAATTTATTATTAACATATAAAACTGAATAATCATTACACATTTATTACCACAGGTGCACATGCAATTATGTTAAATATGGACCTTCCTTCAGGCCGATCGATATTCATAGATAATACATACATACAACCGGTTATATTCTAAAATAAATTAATGTCCACAAAAGAGGTCACTTTGGCGACTATTGCTTCAATTAATTCATCCCAAAATAAATATAAACATACCAATATTTAAAATTAAAATTGCACCAAAAATTACCCCAAAAACTTTTAGGTCAAAGTCAAAATCAACGGTCAATGGTCAACTATTGACCAATTTAGGGCTGAACCGATTCGGGTTAAATACCAGTCCCAAATCAAACCTTAACCCTAATTTTTTTTTCTTTTTATTCCTTTTCTTTGAGCAGAAGCTACAGTTTGCTTGCTTACTACTAGTGTGGTGCAAAGTCGTACCTTTTCAGTGCTTGAATCGTTCAACCACCTTTTTTTTTTTTTGTTTCTTTATGTGAGGGGCTTGCTAGGCTTGCTAGGCTTGCTGGCTGGAGCGCCCTAACTACAATATTTGCAATGATGGTGATAGCAGCAGCTGACACCAACCACAAAACCTCAATTTTGAAAAAATTGAATTTTCCCAAACCAAATTTCTAAAATTCTGAATTTATTTAATTTAGAAAACAGCCACAATTTGTTCTCAAACTCAATAATATTGAAATTATAAAATTTGAGAACACCAAAACTTTAATCATTAATCGAAAATAAATTCAAGTTTTAATGATTCAACATAAAGATGGTCTGCTACCAATTATTAGAATAATAAATCTTTTGGTGAAAACCATCACCTAAAATTTAGAAACATTCACATGGTTGTCTTTTTAGTTCAATATGTTTTCTTAGAGAATCCTTTAAATTTTTTTGTGGTCTCTCTCTGATAATGGGATGTTGGAAAGAATAGAACAATACGTCTAACCTAGGGACCATGACCACTTATATAAACAACTTTTTCGATTGTTTTTAAGTATCCTTATTTCAGCTCATTATAGAAATAGAAATTATCCTTAAGTCTCCTACACATTAAAGGTTAACTCCCTATTAGATACATTAAAACCCAAATTATTGAAAATCTTAATAAATCACTTTTTATTCAGTTTAATCTTATATAACAATCCGCAACACATAATTATTCACATATAAGCCCAATGTTGAATTAAGGATTTAACAATGCCGGATTAAGCATCCAACAATATTTTTTATTTGGATCTTCTAGATTATAATTAAATATTTAAAAGTAATTTCATATTAGGCTAATTGTCGTTGATTTGTCTATTAATGACTACTCTTACTGTATTTATTAGTCAAAAAAAGCTATTATTAGATCAAATTTGTTTGTCATTACGTATCAATTTGCGTAACTATATTCCCCAATCGCAGATGCTGCTTTATAGCAACAAAAGAAATTTGTCACAAAAATGATGCAAGACAATATTACTTGCCATGTACAACCAAAGTAATGGTAACAAAATAACATTTTTGAATCAATTTTTGTTTTTTCACTAGATACCGTTTTATGTGACAAAATATATTATCATGGATGGCTAAAGCTACAATGCCGGGACACAAGTCCCCGGTACCATGCCGGAGTAATTAATTTACCGTTGGATTTAAGTTCAAGGAATCCAACGGCTCAAATATAATAATTTTTGAAATTAGAAAATAATTGGCTACCTTTGCAACCGGTTACACACACTCTATTTTCCTCCTCTTTTTTTCAAATTCGTCTCTCAAATCCCTAAAATTTTTCCATTCTAAAATCTAATCGCTCTCTCAACGACGATATTCTCTCTCTGAAATCTCTCATTGACAAATTCGGTCTCTCAAATCCCTAAATTTTTCATTCTCAAAATTGGCGTATCTATGTTCAAGCCCTAATTTTTTCATTCTCAAATTTGATATCTCTCTTCAGGCCCTACATTGCTCAGTGGGAGGAATGAATCAGAATGAATAAAGGTATTCTTTTTTATTAAATTTCTAATTTTTCAAATTTGGCTTTCTCCTTCAAAGCCCTAACTTTTCAAACTTGATCTTTCTCTCCTGAAGCCGTACATTAGCTCGCTGGGGAGCAACGCCGAATGAATAAAAGGTATTTTTTATATTTTATTTTGTCTTATTTCTTATTTTTGGAATTTGCATTTCTCTCTGAAAGCACTAATTTTTCAAATTTGGTCTCTCTCTCTCAAAATTCTACATGAGCTACAATGGGAAGATGACTCGTAATGAACAAAAGATATTTTTCTTTCTAAATATTTTTTATTTTGGTTAAATTTCTAATTTTTAAGAATATGGGTTTTTGCTTTCCATATTGAATATCTAAGAATTTGGATTTTTGGTTAAATTCTTATGAAACAGATCTTGAATTTAATTTTTTTTTTTCTATGGCTTTAAGTGTTCTTGAGCATTTTGTTAGATTCTCGTCAGGAAACTCAAGATTTCATGATGGGTGTGTGTGATGATTAGGCTTTCCCCCTCCCCTCTCTTTAAATGGCTAAGTGTTTTGGGTAGACTATGGTCTTGGAGCTTGGATTAGTTGCTTATTTATTGTGATAGGTTTTACTCTAAAAATTTTCGTTTTTGATTGCAGTTCATATAATCAATATTTCTTTATTAGGCAGTGATATAATAAATTCCGGACTTTTTTTTTTTAAGATGGATCTTACTATTTATTTCTTGTACAAACTCTGGTTAGGTGTTGACTCAACACTTGGGGCTGGAGCATATATTCTTGTTGGAACGGTTGCTAGAGAGCATTCAGGACCGGCACTCACCCTTTCGTTTCCTTATAGCTGGAATAGCTTCTGCTTTTTCAGCCTTTTACTATGCTGAGCTTGCAAGTCGTTGGCCATCTGCTGGGAGTGCCTATCATTATCCTTGTTACCTTTAATACTGGTATAACTCGTAATAGTCATTTCTTAGAGATGTAGTTTATTGATTCATATAATTGGATCTTGTTTCTAAAGTGGGATAAACTAGTGATTAGCTGGGGCATAGTAATCGTTATTAATGTTTTGGTCTAATAAATTGATTTAACTTAGTTGATGTTGTATTTTGGCAGTGTTAGGTGGTTGATTGGCTAGCTCTGATACTTGAGTACATAATTAGCGGGTCTGCTGTTCCTCGTGGCATATACCCGAATCTGGTCTGGTGAATTTTATCGAGCTTTGATTGTATATTAATTTACTTTAGTTGTTACTATTGAGTCATATGTGTTTTGCACTATCAACTAAATTGGAATGGTTTAATTGTATTGTTTGTTCATTTAGCTTGTTTACTTTTTCTTTTCCCTTATTTTCTGTGAGTTACCTTTTTGACAACTAATCATCTTTGTATTGATTTGAATTCATATATTTTATGAGGGAGGTCTACAATTGCCTATGCAATTTAAACGTTTATGTTCTTATGTTGTTGTTATTAATGATTATAGGCTGTGCATTCTTCCTTTCTTTTTGGCTCATCAAGAAATTCCTGGGGCTTGACATTATTGTTGATCCCTGTGCTGCAATTATTGTACTTTTTGTTACTGGACTCCTGTGTGTGGGAATCAAGGAGGTATCCATTTGTTCCTTTTAATTGTATTTATATTTCTCTTATCACTTTTTTCTATATATGTTTCTGTATTGATTCTCAAATATGTCCCACCTGATGAGGTGCCAGTTCTATCCACACTTCAGTCATCAATTGATTCTGTATCATTGCAATTTAGTCAGAGTTCTCTGGCTATTAGTGGGGAAAACCTTGTTGATGTTGGCACTTTGAAATAAACTCAGCCTTGCCAAAAAGGGTGGAGGAGCCAGTTATCCTTTTATAAAACGAGTTCAAGGTATTGTGCAACCTTTGTATTTGGTCATCTAGACCTTTAAAATATGCAATTCTTGTAAATTTTCAAATAATGAGGTGCAATTTATTATTGCTTGATCAATAGCTGCTCTGATTGGTGTGCCTGAATTCACTGTGTGGTAATTTTCCTAATTTCAAAAGTAAATATATTCTTAACTTGGCATGTGCTTAATCAGAATATGAAAAGCTGTGTTATCTAATGTAAATTACATCTCTTTGGAGTGTGTTTGAATTATGATCCTTTCACCATCATATTTAAATTTATGGAGGTTGGATTGAGCTGGACTCTTTGATATATTACTCTCTGGATTCCTCTGTGACATTTATTTCTTTTACCATGCTTTTTGTACTTTATCTTCTGGGTTCTGCTTAAGTGTTTAATTATGTTTTATATGACTATTGCAGACATTTATAATGAAACAAGCAAACAATTGCTGGATGGACTGTAATTGTAATTATGTTTTATATGACTATTACATGCATAGGGGTGTTTGTATAGGGATGTTTGTTCTTACATATGGAGCTTCAGATTTGAGCCTTCATTATGTTACCTTTAACTCTTTATGAGTTTTATTTCTTTCCTTTCATAGCTTTCTTTAGCAGTGGAAGATTTTGCTACTATCTTAGATTTTTTCTGCTGGTTTTAGGTAGTCTTCCAGTTGTTTTGGGCTTTTGTCTACTGTTTCTAGGCAATTTTTTCACTTTTGTTTTGGATTTATTTATGTTGTTTTTAGGCATTTTTCACTGTTGTTTTAGGGTAATTTTTATTGCTGTTTTGGGCATCTTTTTCTGTTGTTTTTGGGCATTTTTTATTGTTGTTTCTTGGTTATATTTGTTGTTTTGGTGCTTTTTTCCTGCTATTTTTTAGTGTAATTTGCTGTTGCTTCTTATTGTGATTTGCTGTTGCTTCTTATTATGATTAACGGCTATTTTTATCTTATCGATTAACTTGAAAATTTTAATTATTTGCAGGGGAGAATTCAACCGGATATTGCTTGGTTCTATAAATTATCTGGCATAAGTGTTTTACTGGAAACTTTTTGATGTTGCGCAACCTCTTGGTTTACGAATACGAATGAAATTGTAATTAGTTTGTAACTCAATTTGACGATGCTTTTATTTTTTGGGAGATTATGCTTATAATAATTTTTTTTCTTTTTATAGCCTACTCTTATAAATGAGTGCTCTTGATTTTCATTAGTTTGTTTTTCATTAACAAATTTCTTTTGAAATAAGTGTACTGTAGTTTGTTTTCACACAATTAAAAAAAATGAAAAAATTGTGATATAATTTAATCCAAAATGATTTAAGATATACTAGGTTCTAAGCCCTCAAATGTGCCATCAATTTGTTGCAATCTTTAGGTTTGGGGAGTGTTATTGGTGATATTGAAATTCTACGTCGTCAATTTTGGATGTTTAGCATATGGATTTACCCTGGGAAGATTTTCGCTTTATTTTTCTTATAACAATGATCATAGTGATGTTGCCTTTTTCTTTCTGCCATATTTTCTTTTTATCCCTCAATGTTTTTTTTGTTTTGCTAGCATATTTTCATTGATAAACGATTGTAAATTTCAATTGAGCTTAGAATTTTTGTGACTCAGTAATTTAAAATATCCATCATGATTAGTTTGTTTAAAAAAAAAAAAAAACAAAATACACCTAAAAAATATTATTATGCAACAAATAAGAAAAGTGATTTTCACTTGAATTATCAAATTCTTTTTCAAACTATTATTAAACTAAAATAAGGAAAAAAATTGGATAGATATGTAATTTTATTATAATTAATTGGATTTTTTTTTCAAATTACAAGTTCTTTTTAAAGCCATCATTTTATCAATCATGTAAAAAAATAGTTAGACAATTAAATTTATGTGTAATTTAATGAACACATTTATAACTTGTGTATGAGTTAAATAAAAATTAGTAAGTTAGATAAATTCCCAAATATAATTATTGGGTATAAGTTGAATTTAATTCAATTTAATGTATCTTTATTAATAGAATCTAGTTTAGTAAAATAACATGAATCTAATGAGTAATTAATGGGGTTTCACCACAAACATAAGATCAAAATATTCATGTGTATGTATGCGCACACGCACGCACATCTCTATATATATAACTCTATAATATTACAAGAGCTTTGAATATTTTAAAACGCAAGAGATTTGATAATTCCAATTCCATAGCAAATTATTTGTTTATTTTCTATTATGTTTTACAAATTTATAATTTATAAAATTCTATTTTTGTTACTATTAACTGTATTTTTTCATAATTTTTTAATTAATATATTATCTTAATTAATATTTAAATAGTACACCGTTTTAAAGTGTTTAAAATTCTAGACAGTGACATGAACCATTATTGAGCTAACAATTAACCGACAGTTTCTAGAAACATGTTAATTTAATTCTACAAGATAACAATGAATCGTTAATTTGATAACGGTTAGCCGATATCTTCCAGAAAGAAGTGTATTTGCTTATTCGATTCTGGAAGAGAAGGGTGAACTTTTTTTTAGATAATGGTGAACCGATATCATCCAGAGAGGTATATGATTGCAGATAAAGATCCGTTAAGAGCAAAGGTTAACTAATAGCAATTGCAAAGTTACTGGACAAACACGGCGAACCGACATCCAGGTAATGGTGAACCGCCATTTTAAATTTTAAAATTTTGGGAAAGGTGTGTGAATGAAACGGGCGGGAAATTTTTAAAATTTTTACTTTATTTAAGACATGTGACATTAGTCGTCAAACATGCAACCCTGATGTCCAACATGCAACAACTGACGTTAAACATGAAACCAATAATATTTTACATCAAACATGCAACATATCACGTAAAGCATGCAACTTTGATGTCAAACATAAAACAAGCGAGAATATTCGGGAATATTCCCGAATATTCTTTATTTTGGCTTTATTCAAGACATGCAACATCTAACGTCAAACATGCAACCTCGACGTCCAACATGCAACAATAGACGTAAAACATGAAACCCGCAAGAAGTCACGTTAAATATGCAATTTATCACGTAAAGTATGCAACTTTGATATCAAACATGAAATGGACGAGAATATTCGAGAATATTCTTTATTTTGGCTTTATGTAAAACATGCAACATCTAACGTCAAACATGCAAGTTGAACGTCAGACATGCAACAACGAACGTTAAACATGCAACCTGCAACACTGTACGTGAAATATACAACTTATCACGTAAAGTTTGCAACTTCGACGTCAAACATGAAACAGACGAGAATATTCGTGAATATTCTTTATTTTGGCTTTATCCCAAACATGCAACATCGGACGTCAGACATGCAACAACGGACGTTAAACATGCAACCTGTAACACTGCGCGTGAAATATATAATTTATCACGTAAAGTTTACAACTTCGACGTCAAACATGAAACGGACGAGAATATTCAAGAATATTCTTTATTTTGGCTTTATCCAAAACATGCAACATCGAACGTCAAACATGAAACCGGGACGACCGACATGCAACAACGGACGTTAAACATGCAACCTACAACACTGCACGTGAATTATACAACTTATCACGTAAAGTTTGCAACTTCGACGTCAAACATGAAACGGACGAGAATATTTAGGAATATTCGTTATTTTGGCTTTATTCAAAACATGCAATATCGTACGTCAAACATAAAATCCAACCGTCGAACATGCAACAACTGACGTTAAATATGAAACTTGCAACACTTCACGCGAAATATGCAACTTATCACGTAAAGTTCGCAACTTCGACGTCAAACATGAAACGGATAAGAATATTCGGGAATATTCTTTATTTTGGCTTTATTCAAGACATGCAACAGATTACGTCAAACATGTAACCGTGACGTCCGATATTCAACAATGGACGTTAAACATGAAACTTGCAACAATTCACGCGAAATATGCAACTTATCACGTAAAGTTCGCAACTTGGACGTCAAACATGAAATAGACGAGAATATTCGAGAATATTCTTTATGTTGTCTTTATTCAACACATGCAACATCTTATATCAAACATGCAATCGAGACGTCGGACATGCAACAACTGGCGTTAAACCTGAAATACTATTTTTTTCATTTTCAATTTCTTTATTTTTTTTCATTTTATTTAATTATATTATATTGTATTATAGGGTTTGTATTATATTATTTAATTTCTTTATCTTTTGCTATTAATTATATTATAAAAAATTATTTTTGACATTTTATTTAATTTATTTATTTTTATATTGTATTTTTAATATATATATTTTTAAAAAATATGGTGCAACCGGTTTGTTAACCGGCTGCACCAAGTCTTTGGCTGCCAAAGGGCAGCCAAAGACAGCCGGGCTCTCTTTTTGAGAGCCCGGCATGGTGCCGGGTACAATGCCAACGGCATTGTAGCCAAACCCATCATGGATGATTGAAAATAGTCACTTCAACTTACTTTTCTGATACAGTATATATATTCATGAAATATATAATAAATCGTGGTTAAAAATATTTTAAAACCCCATTGTTATTATTATTATTATTATTATTATTATGCAATAAAATAAATTTGCACAAAACAACAACACTTTTCAATTCAAAATAAAAAATAGTGATGAAAATATAATGTCACTAATTTCACTTTGAACATCTAAATAGACCATTTAAATACTATTTTCTGACATGTTTTATTTAAATTTGGGACTAATAGTTTAGTCACAAAAACATATTATTTTACACCGCAAAAATAATTTTGATTGCTAGAATATGGAGTTAAAGTGATTGCAAAAGAAGTTGTGATTTTACAGCCGTGAATATTTTAACAAAATTAAACAAGCGCTGACAAAATCAACAATTAACCGAATTACAGTCGCAATATTAATTAAAAATGATGAATTAACGCGGTAACTCCAGCTGAATTTATCACTAATTCTGATACTTTCAATTCTTATTTGGTTTCTTTAAAAGAAGCACATGGTTTGAACATAATATGATAGTTAGAGAAAACATCATGGGCATGTTTTAGTGTTGTGTTAGTTAATTATGGACACTTAGGTAGCGTTTACATTTTAGATTGAAGTGGGAATCATAAGAAGTGGGAATCCTAAGATTGAGAGTGTGAAGTAGAAGTGAGAATAAGTTATTTACTTATACTGTAATAGAAGTATGGAATGGAGATCAGAATTTAATTTATATGTTTATTTTATCTTGGATTGAGAATAAATAGTTTCAAATTATAATTTTACCCTTATTTAAAGAATTATAATTTTTAATTACAAAGTTAATAAAATATATATTTGATGAATAAACATTTATTTTATTATATTTGTAAATTTATAATAATTATTAATATTCTTAATTATGTAAATTAAAAATTATTGATGAGAGCAATATAAAGGAAACATTTTTACTATTAACATATTATGAAATTAATATTTTCTTAGAATAAACTATTTATTATTATTATTATTAATTATTAATATTAAATAAATAAAATACTATTATTTTTAAATAAGTACAATAATATTATATTTTCAAATAAAGATAGTATATAGTAATATTATTAATTCTCTATTAATATAATAATATTATTTTAAGTAATTTTAACTTAAAATCAATACAAATTATTATTTAGTTAAATATAATATTATTATTTAAATAAATATAATAATATTATATTTTCAAATAAAGATAGTATATAGTAATATTATTATTCTCTATTAATATAATAATATTATTTTTAAGTAATTTTAACTTAAAATTAATGTAAATTATGATTTAGTTAAATATAATAATATTATTTATTTTATTTTATTTTATTAAATATTAAATTTAAATTTAATAAAAGAAGAAGAGAAAATGAAAAGATGAGAATGGATTGATTCCCATTCACACCTCTTCCCATGAGAGTCCCACTCCCACTCCCCACTCCAACAATAGGCCACCTCTCCATTGAAGTCTTATTGAAATCCCACTCCCACTTCTCACTCCAAAAATGATTGGGACTCACAGAGTAAGATTTTCAATCCTCTCTTAAAATATTAAAATAAACACGGGAATAAAAAATTCTACACTTATCACTCCCACTCCAAAAAATAAACACAATATTAGTGTTGTGCTAGCCAATTCGGGACACGTGCACCAGTGCACAAGTGCATTTCCAATCCAACATTGGAACATGGATAAAACTTTTAATACAACAAATCACCACCATTCCTTGTAATATTAAAACAAGTATAAAAAAGTTATTTAATTTTCTAGTTTCAGATATAATAATAATAACGGAAAAAAGAGACAATCACGTGCATACAATACAACATGATACATATATAGATTTTCAAATAATAAATAGCAACATACAATGATAATTGATAATTGATAATTGATAAAATGATAATGATACAGAAAGAAAGAAATCAAAAGTGATTAATTATATGATATGATCATAAGATCTTTGATCTTCATATGTCTCTGTCTCTTCTGCATTCAGGAGGAAGAACTGGGAATCTAGAACGATCAGTACAGTAATTGTAAATGGTGAACTTACTGCGAACCCATTTGAGCCTTCTGTACTGAAAAGCATCAAGATCCTGAAACTCTTTCTGATCCCACCAGCGTTTCCCCTGTGTAGCACAGTACTTGGCCTGAACAGAGGCTTCACAGCCATCAATATGGAAGCCTTTGTATGAAGCAATGAAAGGAGCCTTGGACCAATCTGTTTTCTCAAGTCCACCTCTTGTGGCCCAGTCATCCGCATTCCACAGACTTGAGTATATTTTCATCGGTTGGTTGAATGGGAAACGAACCCCCAAATCTTTGCAATTTTTGAACACTCTAATTGGTATGTCATCCACGAAGAATCTGTTTGGCAATTGGCATCATCGATCAATCATCATCATATGTTATTAACGTTGTATCTTTTGTCTTTTTAAAAAAAAATAAAATAAGATGTATGTGTGCGCCAGTTGGAATACGTTTCCAGCAAAGCAATCAACTTGTTTGACAAAAACACCAAATTGGTTGGAAAGTAAGAACTCCACTTGCACTAGTGACTTCAACAATATTGACGACACAAGAGAATAGACTTTTCTCATTGCTGTTGCTGGGAGGACACAATAGAATTAGACTTTTCTCAATGTTGTTGCTGGGAATAAATTTTCGGGTAAGCTTACTTCTAGTCGGTACCAATAGACCCCAAATTTTCATATATCTCCCCACACAGACCAGCTGCCAAATTTATACATGCTTCAATAGTTCAATTTTTTTGCTAGATTTGCTCCTAAACTTTTGATGAAGCTTTATACAACATATCCAAGCTAAAATTACCAACTTTTAATGCTATATAAGAGGTCTAAGTAACATAAATCTTTTTCTTTTTCTTTTTTCTTTTTTAATTGTTAAATAAATAATCTGAATCTGGGAAAAATAAATGACTTACACAATCTGATACATATTCCAGAGCACAGAGTAGAAGTGGTAAGCTTTGGTTGGATCAAACCAAAGATAGATTCTTTGTTCTCTGTCACCCTTTCCTCCAGTGAACACATTTGTTTGCAGAATGTAAGGCTGTCCTGTTCTGTTGCCCAAGAACTCAAAATCGATTTCATCATGCTCTGAGTTTTGAGAAGACAGCTGCATTTTTTGAACATTAACAAATGCTTTTTAATTATCGGCCAAGCATTTATTTTTATTTCTTTGAACTACTAAGAAAGAAATAGAGAGAAAAAAACACTCACATAAAAAGCAGTGACAGATCCAGCCGAATCCCCCGGAACCAATTTCATTTGCATACTGAAATGGCCGAACAAGTAACTTCCTTTGGATTGGAAGCCAGTGCCCGTGTATTTGTCAAGATGAAGCTGAATCTCAGAGCCACCATTGAAGTATTTGATGTGATCAAAAGCCCAAGTGGGCATGTAGTTTCTGCCGAATGGGACATTCACAGGTTTTCTTGGTGGAACTCCCATTGTTGCTGACACCATAAACAAAATACCCAGAAGCAGAATCCATATTTTTGAAGCCATTTCTCTGCAAAACACAAAACAAAGTTTAGCTTCAGTGACAAAATCTTTTCGATCAAATGAAAAACGTATATTCGTCATTCAGGCTCCAGAGCATTACAGAGAGAAGTGTATGTGGATGTGGAAAAATGAAGAGGAGAGCAAGGCTTTAAGTAAGCGTTGATTTTGAACTGGAAAGCATTATTTGTCAAGTACATGTAAATGTAAATGAATGAAGCAAATGTAATTATCAATTTTGTGATTAAAATAATATAAAGTAAATAGTAAACTAATACAGCTATCATCGGCCTAAATCTGTGGCGGTGGTGTGGGGTTTGATAGGATTCAAATATTCAATTATGAAAATATTTACCTTTTTTTTTAGGCACGTTGGTCTCTGTTAAAAAGGTTTGATTGGAAGAGTGAGTAAATCGAGGACTGAAAAAATGGACCAGTGTGCTCTTAAAACATGTTAAAAATTGTTGATTTTTTCTTGTCCCGTGCGCGTTTGCGGACGTGGCCATAGACGTTGAGCTGTGGAAAAGAATCGGCAATTGCGGACCTGACCCATTTTCATCTTGTCATTAACTTCGCAATTATCTGGTCTTGCTCAGGTCCTCGAGTGCTGAGTTGGTAGTAAGGCTGTCGCAGAACAGTAAATTTTATTTTGGGATCTAATTATTTAATGGGTCCAGCTACGGTAGAATTGTAGTATGGTATTACAGTTACACTATCATTTCATCCTTATTTTAATATTTAAAATTTGAAATATTCATTATTTTATTACATGACAAAATTACTTCACTGTTGGATCAATTTCATCCATATATTTTTGTCTTGGTATTATGGTCTATGAATTTTTTTATTATATTCATATGACAATAACTATTAAAAACTATTTGAATTTTAATCCTCACTAATATTGAAGGATACTCAATCCCCTCACATTTCATAAAAGAAAAAATTACTTTTATTCAATTATGAAACTTATATTTTATAAAAGAGAAAATAATTTTTACTCAATTATTTCATAATTTAAAAAAAAAAATACTCAGCAAGTACTCTCCAACTAAGTTAAAGGTCTATTGGTGCATTATGGTCTATGTTTAATTGTTTTGTTGTGAATTCTTTTATGCTAGTTAATTTCCTTTCCAGTGCCACAGATTTCTGTACTTACTATTCTGTCTTCTTATAATTGTTCCCAATTCATGACGATGACATTCCATATATCACAGGGGAGAATTATACTTTTTTGAAACCCAAAAGTAAATGTTGGCATTCTATCCGCTTTTAGTTGTGTCAAACTCAAATTTTGAGTTTCGTTCAGTTGGTTTTAACTACTTGATTTAAAAATATCAAAACAAATTAGGTTTAAAATCAGTTCATTTTTTGAAAATCAAATTAAATTAGGAAAATATATCAAAAAGGGAAAAAAAGGAAGAATCAAGCAGAAGTAACCTAAACAAAATCATATTGAATTAAAATTCGAATTCATTTTGGTTTGGCTCTCCCTAGATCGACTGAGGTCAATCTGATTCAATTTTCTGAAAAAATTGAAGCGAACCCATAATGCCACCCTCACCTAGAAGGTTACATGACATCATCCGGTTGTCTCCTTTCTTCGTTTACTCATTTGCCCATGGTAATCAATTAATGCTTCGAGCACTCCAGAAGGCTATGTTTGTCATTTTCGATATTTATTCTCGAACTAGCCAGTTGGTCCATGCGGTGTCATGTCAGTGGTTCATTGCTAAGTTACTCACTACCAACACCCAAGATCACCCTGCCACAGTACTATATATAATTTCTAATGGGTAATTTTTAAAAGGAAAATGATGTTCTCACATATTCGCGCACAAACATTTGCACAAAACGGTGCGTTTTGTGCACCTTTAAAAGGCTCTTCGTACGTGCACAACAACACACACGCTCTTCCCAGCTCCTCCCACTCGTGTATGCCTCCTTTCACTGCAACAAAAAACCACTACCTCCTTTCACTGCAACAAAAACCCAGCAACTTCCTTATTCTTTAGACACCATTCTCCCTCGCTCTCGGCTCTGTACTCCCTCATTCTCGCTGGATCTGTTTTGCCACACTCTCTCGGCTCCGATCACCCTCATTCTCGGTGGCTCCATTTCCCTCACTGTCTCGGCTCCAATCTGCCTCAATCTCTCGATCTCAATTTCATCTATTTGCAATGAAAATTATGTTTATGGTTGAAATATTATTTTCTGTTATTTGCAACATTGCATTAAATCGTGTAAAGCTTTCGGTTCACAAGGAAAAGTTTGAACTAATTTTAATGGACAGGGAACCTCAACCAAACCATTTTCAACTGCAAAACCATGTTGCAAATGCACTGCATAATCACTCACAAATCTCTAAGCCACATGAACAGACCAAGCAACTGGGTTTTCTCAGATTTCATTCAACTTGACAAAAATCGCATAGACTAACAATACTCTTGCAATGGCTGCAAACAACCCACTTTTGTAATATCAACAGCAACTTCAATGAACCATAAATAAATCAAACAAAATATTCTTTGAGAGAAATTCCAAGTTCAAATATTCATTAAATCATCTTCCTAAAAAAAACGGAGCTGTTGTACAGTTGCAGTGAAAACCGAGCTGTTGCAGTGAAGGGAGAACGAAACGTAACGTGCGTATGTCTTGTTTGGTGCGTGTGTCTTGTAGAATTACGAGGAGCCTTTTAAAGTGTGCACAAAACGCACCGTTTTGTGCAAACCTTTGTGAGCATATCGCTACTGTTTTTAAAAACCTCTCCTGAGGTTTGAGGTTGTTGCAAGTAGATGGCCAAAATCGTTTTATTTGTCAAAAATCTCCTACCGTCAGTTAAATTTTCTTTGACTGGTAGTTGACTTTGAAAAGACAATATTATCCCTAGTGATAGTACGATCCTTGGCGCGAAAATCATACAGGGATTTATCTTAGCTGGCCTGTAATGGGTTGTAATGTTTTTTTTTTTTTTTCAGCTTTTGGCGTTGAGAAAGAAAAGACTGCCACTTGATCGCGTACTAGAATCCGATGATGATGGAGAAATTTCACTCGAACAGCATCAGTCACGACACCGGCTAACTCAGAATCTACAACGGACGCCAGCATTGGTGGCGGTACCTGGTATTGGCCGATACACCGAATTGCACTGACAAGCTTAAGCATCTCTTTGGCCAATCTTTTTCTTGATTTCAAATACGAAGCTATCTTTGCGTCGTCTTTTTTCCTTATAGCAACTTTGGCAGCAAACTGCTCTTCCTTGAGTGTCATAACAGATGTTTGGAAGATTCCAAAGACATCGACGAAGCGAAGAAACTCTTCGAGAAGCGTCTCAACCCACTCAAGTAAGTCAAGTTTTACGCGGTTCACTGAAGATTGTAAGTTTTCTGCAGGATTTACACTGGGATTCATGCAAAGCCAAAACCAAAATTCAAGTCAGGAGCTATTTCTGAATCAACAACGGCATTGAATGTTGACCAGACTATCACCAACATGGACCAGAAGAACAACACACCATCTGGTGGTGCAATACCATTGCCATTGGCGCAACCACTAGCTCCTTCCGCAACAACCACTAGAGGAGGAAATAATCAGGATCAGCCATCCGCTGCTGTTCCAACAGTGGAGATAGGAATCGGCCGGTCTACTACAACACCCGCTTCAGCCACTACACAAAAGAAAGAAGTTGGGCTAGCAAAAGTCCAGGCTGACAGGAAGAAAATAGATGCTAGGAAGAAGAGTTTGAAGAGATTATAGTTATGGGGGATTTTTTTTTTTTGTTTTTTTTGGTTGAAATTGTTGAAAGTGACGGTCTGAAAAGGATTGGTCGTGCCTGGTGTAATGCGATTATGTTGGGAAAAGTTCAATTGGGCTGTTCTCTTTGATTTCATTAACATCCTTTTTAGCCTTTGTTTTATGAATACTACAAAAAAGGAAGGGGGCTTGGGGTGGCGCACCTTGGTACTTAGTGATCCAATCTTTGATGTGGGATTTCAAATAAATAAATAAGAACAGGATAATCAAGAAATGAAAATAAATGAAGTGAAGAACATTAAACCATTCGATTAAACACTCCAGCTTTCGGTTCACAAGGATCGCATTGCCACCAGGGATAATATTGTCTTTTCAAAGTCAACTATCAGTCAAGAGAAAATTTAACTGACGGTAGGGGGGTTTTTTTACAAATAAAATGATTTTGGCCATCTACTTGTAACAGCCTCAAACCTCAGGGGAGGTTTTTAAAAATTACCTAATTTCTAATTAACGTGGCGCTACACTTAATGAAGTAGAGATACATTGTTTGTATTTCAATTGACATTACGTGTTACTATTGTAAAATTAATATATTACTAATTAATAATTAAATCTATTAATATTTTATACAATCAATGATAAATGATAAATTAATTGGGGTCCAAGTTAGAATAAGATTATTGAAATGTTTTTAAGGTGCAATTGCCGTGGCGCGTCAATAACAAATCTTTATAACTAAGAACATCAATCCCAACAATCAATGATAAATGATAAATTATTTGGAGTCCAAGTTAGAATAACAACATTGAAATGTTTTTAAGTAATGTTATAATGTGTCATTTTTAGTTAGTTTAAAGAGTAAAATATATATTTTTACATCATGTTAGGAAAAAAAATAGATAATTAGTTTAAAGAGTAAAACATATATTTTTACTTCATGTTAGAAAAAAAATAGATAATTACTAAACTGTTAAAAAATGTCATTTCTAAAAAAAACAAAAAAAATTATTACAATCTACAATTATATCACGGTAAAAAATCTACCAAGACTCTATATAATACACTTTGTAATACAGTCTAGAAGTTTTTTAAGTATTAATTCAGAAACATACTCTCACTAATATCTTGAGATACTATTCTTATTCAAAATAACAAAATTCCATATGACTCAGTAAAACGAGTCCCGTTAAAATGAGTTCCACTAGACTGCAACTATAATGGCAACTTTTAAGTAATATCATTGAGTTATTCTTTAGTGATAATTGTATTATCTTTATAAGTGTTGTTAGCCTATATGGTTATATGGCATTTTGATTTTGATTATAACAAATCATGAATTAATGGGTAATATTGGAAATACATATTATGTTTTTAAAACAAGAAAATGAATGATCATTTCTCAAAGTTTTTAAAACATCTTCCTTATATTTTAAAAGAAAGTTCTAACATGAGGATACGATTTGATATTCTTAGTAAAAGTGATTTTTCGTAAGAAGTTTTTCTAGGCAAAACTATATTTTGTTGATAAACAGCATCTTGCTTAAAAGAACCACCAAACCAGATTCATAACTATAACACTCTAAAAACAATCGGCAACTGGATACCTCAAAACGGCAAACTGATTACATCAATTGAGCTCTATGGAATTCAACAGCATACCAGTTACCAATAAATGGAAAACTAGTTATTCAAAAATTCAAATTTTGGCTACAACGGTAAACTCAAGCACCAAGCCGGTTATGACCAAAAAGCCAATAACGGCTAGTTTTCAGCTCCAACTATAAAAAGGCTCAATCAAATTCAAATGAAGATGGATTCGACAATTATCATTGCGCTTGTTATTGAGAATTCAACCTCTCATGTGCTTTAAAACTTGTTATTCTTTCATTAAATCACACTTTACGCTTTCATTTGTATACACATAAACTGTGTAAGGGAAACTCTTTGTAATCTTTATTTTTGAGTGATTATAAGTGTGGAAAACACTTAGGATAAGAGGTTTAGGATTACCTCAAGTTGTAAAGGTTGATTGATACCTTGGAAGTCAATTGTAAATCTTATAACCTTGGGTTGTAAAGGATTGGACAGTGGAATCCTCAAACTTGGTGAGCTTGAAGGTATGGACATAGATGGAATTTGCCGAACCACGTAAAAATACTGTGTTTGTGCTCTCTTTCCTTATCTCTTTAATTTTGTTTATTGTTAAAATTATTGTTATTAATTTTATTAAGGCATTTTTTTGAATTGTTGTGTGATTTTATTAGTTTAAGTTTTTAAAACCCAATTCACCCCCTCTTGGGTTGCATAGCCAGTATTTCAAGTGTAACATTGCATATTAACTTGCAAGATTACATATAAAAAAGAATAAAATAAAAGAAATAACTTATTACTAAGATAGTTGTTTAAAAGAATTTAATAGATTTTGGACTAATTGAATTGAAACTTTTTTTCTAAATTAGTAACATGTATTACTAAGGTTAAAAATGACTAGTAATACATTATCATAAGAGTGGGACAATTGGCAACCCTCCAAATAGCTCTTAAAATCCCTTTAATTATTTTACAATTTTAACATTTATTAAAATTACATAATAGGACAATTTCTAATTAAGCCCCCTCTCAAAAGTCAAATAATTTTTCCTTAAAATAATCTAACATTTTAGAAATAAAAAAGGTTGCTTTTTCCTCTAGTTTTTAGGTAAGAAATTTACCACCGATGGCAACAATAGAGAGAATGAAGACCCATTATTTTTTTCTTTTAAATGGAAGAAATGTCATTGTTGAAATGGAGTTTAATAACAAAAATTAGAGATGGGGTTTATACAATAAGTTTTAATTAACGATATTTTTTTCATTGATGGAGATGTTAAAAGAATTTTACAATATTTTAATGGTTAATTAAGAAAAAAGAGTGTTAAGAGATATTTAGAGGGGTGTTAATAGTCCCACTCTTACTATAAAGGTGTAAATACAAGGTTAAATCAGGCTCAGTTACAATATATAGAGTAATACCTAAAACTCACGTTTAAGTCAAGGTAACACCTGAAAATAATGGTGAGTAACACCTAGCTATAAAATAATTGTATACATTATAAATTTTTAATACCTAAAGGAGACTAACTAGGTCACACACTATAATTTCATAAAATAATGAAAGAATTTTATAGGCTGACCTGATTGATTTGAAACTTCAAAGGTTAAAAGTTGCTTTGAAATAATAGAATATTTTTTAATACAACATAAGTTTAATTTTTAAGCTGAATAAATATATGAAAAATATATGTGCATGGATGATTCAAAATCTCCTATGTGAGCTCTTTGCAACGAATTATAGAATGTTTAAATGGGGGAATGAGAAATTAGATCGTGAATAGCACCCATTGGTGTGAAAAAATGAGAAAAGATCCCACATGGGATTTTTAGTTAATTAATGTCCTCCCTTGAAATATATATATATTGGCTTCCATATTCATTTGAAAAACACACCAAAATCCTAATGATTTTCTTCTCTCTTAAGCAAATATTCTAACTTTAGGCTTTAATGTAATAGAATTCAAACATTTGTTTAAAGTTTGCTTGAATAATAAGGTTGTGTTGCCTACACCATTCAAATCTATTGTATCCTGGGAGACATATGTTAATATTATTCAAGCACCATTGTGAAGATAATGAATATGTTTTAAAGACACTATAATTTTACGGGCCTAAGATTAGTGGGTTTTGTTTTTTGTTTTACATACTATTGATTTAATTATTATATCTTTGCTATTTGGATTTATTTTTATTATTATTAATTTATTGTTATTAATATTATTAAAAACTTGTGATAAGTGAGTAAGAGACTTATTGTTAAACCTAAGTGCACTAGAAATGGTCTATCACGAAGGTTGTATACAATAATATTGAGTGTTAGAAAGTGTATATTTATAAAGGATAAAATTATCATTTTACATTTCAAGTCTTCTTAACACCCTTACTTTTATGTATTTAAGTCTCGTGTGATTTAATTATGTGTGTTTTATTTTAATTAAATATTTTATGTATTTTAGGGGCATCATGGTCATTTCACAATAAACGAGAGATCAGATAGCAAAACGAATATCACTTTTAAACTCAGGACAGTCGAAAACCTTAGGAAGAGTATAAAAGGAAAAATGGTATTGTTCACATGTACGGTACTGTCCATGTTACTATTCACGAACTGTTCACATGTACGGAACGATGACGTGTCATTGACCGATGATGTGGCATTGACTGATGAGGTGTCACGATCCTATTGGACTAAAATTCTTTTGTACTGTTGATCGGTGACGTGCCAGCATGTCAGTGGACCAAAAATCGTGTGTACGGTACATGCATATACACGGGATTATTTACAACCAAACCACGTCACTATTCAAGCCGCCTGACTGTTCAAACCGTGTGGTCAAACCGCGTACTGTTGACTGATGACGTGGCGCAATCCTGAGCGTTCAAAATATTTTTAATCTGGTGGCTATGATTTATTCAGTGTATCTATAAAAAGGGGGCTCTCCCCCCCTAAGTTAGCATCCTTGAATTCATTTTTGAGTTTAATTTTCTGTAATTTCTTCTCCATCTTGTATTTTCTACGTATTTTAATAAATTCTTATTTTGCCCCTAGTTCAATTATGAGTAGCTAATTTTCTTTTAAGCTTGAGTTGAAGGTGAAGTCTCAACATGTGCTATGAGTTTTATTTGGTAAATTTACTTTCTCTTCCCCTCTAATTATTGTGGATGTTTTGACTTTTCGTTGATAAATAGTAATAATCTTGTTTAGATACCGCTCTGGTTTCACCGGCTCCCTAGTACAAGGTTATTATTATTTGACACGATAAACCCTTAGCACCATATTGATTAGAGTGTGGTTCATGAGAAGTGGAAACCCCCGTCATGATTTAATTGGCATTAATAAGGAATATTTAGCCCATGGTGCATGTTGATGCAGATCCAGATACCCAAGTACGTCATTATAATAGTTTTCTCTTCAATTTATTCCCACCATTTTAAGTTGAATTTTAGGATAATTTAAATCACTTCCACAACAAATCCAACCACCCTCATAGAAAATTAATTCTATATATAATTAAAATTCACCTCCTCGTGGGATTGACACTCGTCACCATTGATCTATACTACAATAGATTTATGCGCTTGCGAGTTCAATAAAATTTGTACAACAAACACCTAAGGAGTTTGAGTTTTAAATAGGACTATTGTAATCCTTCTAGTATTTCCTGGGAAACTAACTAGTGTATTTTTACATACGGAGTGGGTAGTCTTATATCACTTGTTAATTAATGATAATATAACCCCTATTTTAAAACAGATTATATATTGAAATAGCAACTAATATCAACCAACAAACTAGAACTTTTGACCCTTCTACTCTAGTCTCATATGCTAGTGTCGACACTGGTGCTGCTATATTTGTGGTTATTTCTCATGCTGAAAAAAATTGAGAAATTCACTAGTTAAAATTTCAAATACTGGTAACAGAAAATATTCTTTCACTTGACCACTTTGAATCTTTCAAGATTCTTGGAGGAAGATGTTCATATACCTAGAGGGAGTGAAGTTAATCCCCAAGAGATCAGTGCAATATATTCTTAGAATCATTCCAATTTCTTTGCCAAAATTAGTGTGTATGCTGGAAAGGAAAAAGCCAAGGAGCTTTCGGAATCCTTAGAACAAAAATATAAAACTAAGGATTATGGCACTAAGAAAATTGTCGGAGACTACTTCTTAGATTATAAGATGGTTGAATCCAAAACTGTTACAAGTCAAGTTCAAGAATTACATATAATTCTATAAGATATTCATGCTGAAGGGATGGATTTGAGTGAAACTTTTCAAGTGGCAGCTATCATTAAGAAGTTGCCTTCAACATTTGAAAGATTTCAAGAGTTATCTGAAGCACTACAGAAAGGAAATAAATCTTGATGATCTGATTATTAAACTTTAAGTTAAAAAAGGCAACAAAACTAATGACAAGAAGAGTTTATGTGGTTAAGGCCAATATTGTGGACTATAGTCAGAATATCAAGAATAAAAAGACTAACAAGAACAAGTTGGGTCCAAAATGAGGGGTCTCCAAAGAGTAAACCAAATTTCAAGGGAAATCCTTTAACTATGATTAAATGGGTCACAAAGCTTCGGAATGCAGATTATTGAAGAAAAAGGAAAACTAAGAAGCTACAGAGAACATCTCAAAAGATATGTTAGACATTAATTTTTCTGCAGCGGTTTTTGAAGTGAATTTGTTGGGCTCCAATCTAGGAGAATAGTGGGTTGACGCTGGTGCAAGTTGACATGTATGCTAAGATAAAGAAATGTTTATTTCCTTTAAATCTATAGAAATGGGTGAAAAGTTATATATGGGCAATTCAGCCACGTCTGAGATAGAAGGTTAAGGAAAAGTAATTCTAAAGATGACTCTGGGAGAAAGCTGACTCTGAACATTGTTTTATACATGCCAAATTGACTCTGGGAGAGAGCTAACTCTAAACATTGTTTTGCATAAGTTAATTAACATGAATCACATATCCACTTTCCAAATTGATGTGAAACATAAGTATGAATCTTGTGTTAAGGCAAAACTAACAAGGTCATCATTTCAAAGAATTAAAAGGAATATTGAACCACTTTACTTTATACACTGTGACATATATGATTTTAAATCCATATAATCAAGGGGTGGAAATAAATATTTTATTACCTTTATTAATGATTGCACAAAATTTTGTTATGTGTATTTGTTTAAGGCAAAGACAAAGCTGTAGAGAAATTTGTACATTATAAAAATGAAGTTGAATTCAATTAAATATGAAAATTAAAGAGTTGAGAACTGATAAAAGTGGTGACTATGATGTTCCATTTGAGTCATTTTGTGAATAATATGGAACTATACATCAAACTACAACTCCTTATTCACCTTAATCCAATAGGATTGCTGAATGAAAAAATCGTACTTAAAAAAAATGATGAATGTAATTTTAATAAGTTATAGGCTACCTTAGAATATATAGGAGATAGCTATTTTATCAGCTAATTACCTTTTGAATAATGTACCATGAAAGAAAGTAGAGAAACCCCTTTATGAATTATGGAAAGGTAGAGTACTTTCTTACAAATACTTGCGAGTGTGGGGGTGTCTTGTTAAAGTGGTCATTCTTCTATGAAAGAAGGTGAAGATTGGAGCAAAACTGTAAATTGCATTTTCATTGGTTATGTACATAATTATAGTGTCTATTGATTTCTTATATATAGGTTAAATATACCATATATTCACAAGAATATGACAACTAAATCCAGAAATGTATCACTCTTTGAACATGTACTTCCTTGTAAATTCAATAAGGATTCAAGTTCGATTAAACGAACACATGAGGTTATCATTGAAGATAGTGAGGACCAAGAATAAAGAGCAGTTCAAGATAGTGAAAAAGAGGTTGATTCTAAACTTAAACATAGTAAAAAAACTAGAATGAAAACAATCCTTTAGTCCAAATTTTCTAACCTTTTTACTAGAGAGTAAACGATAAAGCTTTATGGAAATCGCTTTGTGGAAATATGCTATTAATAGTGAAATTGAATCCATATCATAGAATCATAACAAGAGATGTAGACGTTCCTCCAAGATGTAAACCCCTAGGATCTAAGTGGATTTTTAGGAGGAAAATGAAAGCTGATAGATCAATTGATAAGTATAAGACTAGACTTTCAATTAAAGGTTATAAGCAAAAGGAAGCATTGATTGCTTTCACACTTATTCTCCTATAATGAGAATAAATTCCATTAGGATAATAGTAGCAATTATAGAATTGAACAATTTTAGAAGTATATCAAATGAGTATAAAAACAACTTTTCTAAATGGAGATTTTGGATGAAGAAATCTACATGGAACAACCTAAAGGCTTTATAGCTCCAGGATAAGAAAAGTAAGCTTGTAAATTAATATAGTCATTATATGCTTTAAAACAAGAAACAAAATAATGACATGAAAAATTTGACCATAGTTGATGGTAAATAACTTTAAGATCAACGAATGTGACAAATGTATATGTTTCAAAGAGACAGAAAATGGCTATGTCATTTTATGTCTGTACATTGATAACATGCTAATCGTTGGGAGTGATGATAAGATGGTACGATTTACCAAGAATATATTAAATTCCAAATTTAACATGAAAGATATGGGCCTAGTAGATGTCATTTTAAGAATAAAAATTTCAAGGACATCTAACAGACTTATTCTAAGTTAATCACATTGTGTGGATTAAATTCTTAGAAAATTCAATAAAAACGATTTTGCTATAGCAAGAACACTTTTATATACAAGTTTGCATCTATCTAAGAACAAAGTTTGCATCTATCTAAGAACAGAGTTTGCATTTATCTAAGAATAGAGATGAATGTCTCTCTCAAGTAGAATACTTTGGAGTAATAGGCAGTTTGATATACCTAACAAGTTTTATAAGGTCGGACTTAGCTTATAAAGTAAACAAACTTGCTAGATATACAAGTAATCCAAGAACCAATCACTATAAAGCTATAGTAAGAGTACTTAGATACTGACAATATACTCGTAATTATGGGTTGCACTATATTAGGTATTTAGCTATATTAAAAAGGTATAGCAATACAAATTGGATATCTGATGTAAAATACTCAAGGTCAACTGATGGCTACATGTGTACACCAACAAGTGCTGCCGTTTCATGGAAATTATCTAAACAAATGGTGATGGCCAAATCAACAATGGAATCTAATTCATTGCATTAGACAAATGGGGTGAAGAGGTAGAGTGGCCATGGAATTTCTTGGAACGTAGTCCAAAACGGCCAAAGCTTGCACCAACAATTTGCATACATTGTGATAATCAATCCATAAGTGGAAGGGCACAGAGCAATATATATAATGGTAAGTCTAGACATATACGTCGTAGACATAATACTGTCTACTAGAGTTATTTCCATTGACTATGTAAAGTCTAAAGATAACATTATGGATTCGCTAACCAAAGGGTTAAAACAGAGAGCTAGTAGAAAAATCATCGAGATGAATAAGAGTAAAGCCCATAGAATGAAAGGTTTACCTTACAAAGGAAAACCTAACCTAGCTAACTGGAAATCCCAAGAACTAGGTTCAAAAGAACAACCTAATTGTAAAATAACTTGTTGAATCACTGTAGAGATTACCCTCCTGTCCATTCCTATAATGAAAACAGTGACGCCCATAGTAATAAAGGGTAAGCTATACTTTTAATGATTTCTTATGTATTGGGAATCTAATTGGGAATCTAATTGGGAATCCAAGGAAAGTTAGACAAGTTACGTATGATTAAAAAATCACCTATGTGAGAGAGAAGTAGAGTTGCTTCAAAAGGGCTCAATTCTTATAAACTCTTGTAAAACAAGGCAAATATTTAGGGACAAAATGAAAATAACCATGAGAACTCAAAGTGTTACAAAACATTCCTGTGTGAAATATATCATTGTTTAAATAAACATAATAGTTCAAAGACATCATGTCTACTAGTTAGTCAATAAAGTAAATATATTTCCGAAGGGAAGGTTCAAAGATTGAGACCTACCTATCCTATGTAAATTTTGATCCGTTGAATTCTATCACTAAAGGCAAAATGATTTTGATATCAAAACAATCATTTTTGTGTCTTTCGCCAATTTTCATTCACGTGGGATTGTTAGAAAAATAGCATAAGGTGGCTATTCTAAGGCCAATTTTGAGCAAGATAAATATTGGAAAAAAATATATGTGCATAGATGATTTAGAATTTGCTATGTGAGCTCTTTGCAACGGATCATAGAACACTCAAGTTGGGCCTAGATGAATGAGAAATTAGATCTCAAAGAGTGCCCATTGGTGTGAAAAAATGAGGAAAATCCCACATATGATTTTTAGTTAACTAATGCCTCCCCTCCCCCCCCCCCTCCCTGCCCCAACTCCCTCGAAACCTATATATATTGTTTAAATATATCATTCTTTAAATAAATAATTCAAAGACATCATGTCTACTAGTTAGTCAATAAAGTAAATATATTTCTGAAGGGAAGGTCCAAAGATTGAGACCTACCTATCCTATGTAAATTTTGATCCGCTGAATTCTATCACTAGAGGCAAAATGATTTTGATATCAAAACAATCATTTTTGTGTCTTTCGCCAATTTTCAATCATGTGGGATTGTTAGAAAAATAGCATAAGGTGGCTATTCTTAGGCCAATTTTGAGCAAGATAAATATTGGAAAAATATATGTGCATAGATGATTTAGAATCTGCTCTGTGAGCTCTTTGCAACGAGTTATAGAACGCTCAAGTTTGGTCTAGATGAATGAGAAATTAGATCTCAAAGAGTGCCCATTGGTGTGAAAAAATGAGGAAAATCCCACATAGGATTTTTAGTTAACTAATGCCTCCCCTCCCCCCCCCTCCCCACCAAACTCGCTCGAAACCTATATATATTGGCTTCCATGATCAATTGAGAAACACATCAAAATCTTAGTTATTTTTTTCTCTTCTCTCATAAGCAAATATTCTATCTTTAGTCTTTAGTGTGGTATAATTCAAATATTTGTTTGAAGTTAGCTAGAATAGTGAGGTTGTACTGCCTATACCATTTGAATCTGTTATATCCTGCGAGACAAATGCCAATAGTATTCAAGCACCATTGTGAAGGTTGCGAATGTATTTTAAAGACACTGTAATTTTACAAGCCTCGGGTTAATAAATGTTTTTTAATATTATTGATTTAATTATTATATCTTTCCTATTTCAATTATTATTATTATTCTTATTTTATTATTATTATTATTATAAATTTATGATAAGTGAGTAAGAGACTTATTAGTAAGCTTAAGTGCTCTAGAAAGATTTTGTCACCAAAATTATATACAATGTCTAAAAAATCTGTATTTTAAATGTGATCATTGTGACCCTCCAACCTCCTCTAAAAAATTAATTAGTTTATTTTTATATATAAAATAGAGAGTCTTATATCACTTGGTAATTAATAATAATATCACCTCAGAAACAGCCACCACTTACCTTTGGATGGCTGTCTGCTTGAGGATTTTGGATACTTATATACATGTTAGGTGTAGAAGATCGTGTATAGGATAGCGATGCCCCGTTGGTCTGACATATAAAGCGAAAGCAGATGCTATAATTTAATTTAGTTGTCATGATGGCTACGTATTGGGAGATCAACCCAACAAAGTAAACTAAAAATGAAAATTTGGCACATGGCTGTTTGGATTGGCTTGCCAACACTCTCAAGCCTGATCACATGTAATGCATATTAATTAATATGTATAGAGTGCACGTACAGCATATCAATACCATCACGTTTACGCCACTTCGGCCTTCGCCGAAGTGGTGGGCTGCTGCCCTCACAAGTATTGTGAGGGCAGCGGTTCTAGCCCCCACAAAAGTATTGTGGGGGCTAAATGTTCTTTATATCTTTCTCCCTTGCGAAATGCAAGTGGAGTATGGACATCCTCTCCTGTGAGGAGTTATTTGTATTGGGCATGTACTTCATAGAATTCATTGTAATAATGTAAGTCCTAATCATGTATATCTGATTGTAAATATCAGTGTAATACCTCTGCTACAATAAGTAGTTGTTGTAAATATCTGTGTAATGCAGTAATCTGATGATTAATCAGTCTCAAAAAAAAAAAAAAAAATACCATCACGTTTACAATTAATAAAATTTCAATTTAGCACTTTACTTGAGCATAACCCTAATAAACAAGTGATAAAAACACCCCCAAAAAATGTCAAAATGATATTGTTTCGAGCCGTTCTTTTTTTTTTTTCAAAATACTTCCAAAAAAATCATTTCAATAAATTTTTATCACCCTTTTATCAGGGTTATTCACAAAACATTTTTTTTGTTTTAACAGTAACATAGCCCAATGGAGATCTAATGAATAATGCGTCTAAGAACATACTTAGGGATCGCTTTAAATTGTCAAATCACTTATTTAATAATCTAAAATCTAAAAGTGTTTGATAAATATATTTAAAAAGTGGTTTTTAAATAATCTGGTTCTCAAGTAGTTAAATTTTCTATTGATTCTTAAAAGCTAGTTATGGTAGTTTTGCAAGATGTGATTTTTTTTTTAATTCAAATTTTGGAATAAATATAATTAATATCTAAAATTTATAACATAGATTAAGAGTAATGATAGTGCCACAAACTTTTATACAAACTCATGTGGCATGATAAGATTGATTGAATTAAATATCATTTGGTCCATATGATTTGTTTTTATTATTTTATATTTTTATCCAACCAATGAATTAATGCCACGTCGGTTTGTACAAGATAAATTTATACAAGAGTTTGTGGCTCTATCATCACTCTAAATTTAAAGACTAATGGGCGTTATTTTTCCAATCCAGCGACTTCACCTTCATCTGCGATTGGGCAACATCAGAACATAGTATTTCAGGTATCATTGGATTCAAACTTCTTGATCTACGTATTAGTACAACATTTTTCGACAAAATAGGTCACATGGTGGCAAAAATTACAACAAGGAGCAGGGGCTTAAAATGCCACCATTAAACGGAGAATTAGTTTGGTGCACCGCCAATTCCATCAACATTATCGACTTATGGCGACCTGAAATATGACGGTGGTCTTGCAAAAGAGCCATCGTTTATCAGTGGAGTTATTAGACTGTCAATGTTTAGGTAAAATCTTTGCTACCATAAGATTATTTCTTCCCGAAGATTGTATTACCGTCATGTAGATCGAAGAATTATGAATCTGGTGATACCATTGACAGAGACTGATCAGCAACAATGGCAAGTTCTTATTTATTTTACAATTTAATTTGTCATTAATATCAATTAATAGTAATTACTATCATTTTTATTTGCCATTAATACAAGATAAACAGTATCATTAATATACAATTAATATTACAAATCATATCCATTTTGATAATCGCACAAACAAAGCACGCTTTTACGATCAACAGTGCAAACATGTTAAGTAAGTTATTTAATAATTGATTTTCTCATAGGGCCTGTTTTGGATTGCAGTTGAAATTTAGTAAGCTACTTATTTGATAATTTTTTATAAAAATAGTGTTTGATAAATTTTGTAAAAACAGCTTATTTCATAATTTTTTTCATTTTATCAGCAGTTTTTAAAAGCAGGTAGGAGATTGTTTTTCATAAGCAGCTTATTTAATAAGCTACCATGTCTTTTTAAAATTCCTATTATAACCCTAGATTTTAATAAAAATATAATTATATCTTATTTATTCATAAACCTCAATATATAAATCATATCTTTATGTTTATCATATTTTATGTTACATATTATAAAATTCTTTAGATTTTTTAATTTAGGTTTTTAATGTAATTTTACATATTTAAGAAAAAAGATATGTCTAAACAATTTTATTAAACATGCTCTAAAAATAAAAAATAATAAAAACGTATGTCTATTTTAGTCATTATATAATAAAATAGCACTTTCGCAATAAAAGTTACCAAACGCATATACTATATTTTCCAAATTCACAACAACTACAACAGTACAATTTACCAAACACTAAATTACTTTTTTAATCATCAACTTATTTTATTTGTACAATACAAATAACTTATTTCATCAACATGTGCGATCCCAAATTGATCCATAACCCATTTTTATCCAATATCTTATTAAATTATTATTCAAATTGATTATTTAAATATTTGTGTGAGAATTGATTATTTGGAAAGCTGAAGCAATCCAAACATGCCCCACCTGCATGTGACAATTTGATATTTTAATCTAGCGGCGACCTGCTGCGGTTAAGTTATTAAATAATCCAAATCAGAGTCAGAATCGTCAGAATTGTAAATTTTGATTTTAGTGACGAATTCACTCACTCCGGGATTCCAGCTCTATCCCGGCTATTAATGTTGCTTGCCAAGTGCCAACACATCATTAAAAAATCTTCTCTGGACTCGAGTCTTCTTGATCCATCTTATTAGCAATTAGATTTGCAAAAATGAATGTGAAGATTAGATGGCGTACCTTTATTAATTTCAATAATATTTTTTCTCTTTCCATATCAGTATTTTATTCTCTCTCCTCCTTTCAGACCGAATTTCCCATCTCTCTCTTCTCAATATTGTTCAATTTAACACTACTCTATATTTCTTTGTATAAAATATAGAAGGTAACTCCAAAAGTAATTGTAGATTTTAGTTCTAAATCTTAAAATCTTACCAAGTTCTTCACTTTTAACTGCTAAGAAAAAGCAACAGCTATATATGCTGGCAAGTGCTAAAACTCTTCTCTCGACTCTTGAGTACTCTAGTTATGCATAGATATGTATCTTCTTCATATGTATATATATGTACATATATATAAATATATATGGAGCAAAGCGTTCAAGAAATCTTAATTAAATTGAAGTTTGTAATATTCTAATTAATTTGTGTGAAGCCAAAAGTTAGTTATAATCTGTTATGAGTTTACTGAGCTGGCTGATGAGCTGGAGTTAGTGGGATCCAAATATTGATTAAGCAGTTAGTCAATTAGTGGAAACACACGTGTGGAAAAAGCAATACATATATGCTGTTTTCTGAAGCTCATTACAGAGATATACGACTGCTGTATTACAGAGAGAAAAGTTTACCTTTGAGAGCTTGGTAATCAGTATTGTGAAATCATTGTAACCAGCCATTCTTGATCAAATAAATTCTCTGCCCTTGCTGGCATTTGCAGCCGTGGATGTAGGTTCCTTTGTGGAGCTGAACCACGTTAGATTCTTGGCTTGCTGAGAGTTCTTGATTTTGCTCTATGTTTTCTTTGGTTTCGTTTCTAATCTTGCATTTATCAATTCTGGTGTCTTGGGTTGCTTAGTTCTAAGTTCAAAGAAGTCTGGTATAAGCACGATTGCCACAACAAACTGGTATCAGAGCTTGGCATTGGTTGGGACCAAGATTCACAATGGCTAGCACCAGAGTTGACCTTGAAAAGTTCAATGGAGATAATGACTTCTATCTCTAGAGTTTAAAGATGAGAGCAATCTTAATTCAACAAGGCCTTGATAGTGCCCTCGATGATGGAGAAGATCCAATGGCCAAGACAGAGAAAGCAGAAGTTTCTTCAAGCTTTGGTGCAGATCAGAGAATCATAAACAACAAAGCTCATAGCACGATTATCTTGCATCTCTCTGATGAAGTCTTGAGAGAGGTATCTAGAGAAAGAACCGCATCTGGGTTGTGCGCTAAACTAGAAGAAATGTTTCTTAAGAAGTCATTGGCAAAGAGGCTGTACATGAAGAGGAGATTATACACATTCTCGATGAAAGATGGAGTGGCCATGAAAGATCATGTGGATGAGTTCAATAAACTCATTCTTGATCTCGAGAATGTCAACATAATTCTTGAAGATGAAGATAGGGCACTCATACTGCTAAGTTCCCTTCCAGAATCTTATGAACACTTTGTAGATACTCTCCTCTATGGCAGACAAACCCTCTCATTGAAGGATGTCAAAGATGCCCTGGAATCCAAGGACTTGAAGAAAAGGGCAGAATTGAAAGATCAAAACAATGCAGAAGGCCTTGTTGCCAAAGGAAAGCCATAAAAGAAATACAACAAACAGAAGAAGAACAATAGCCAGAAAGATAAAGATGAAAAGAAGAAGAAAAAGAGGAAGTGTTACTTCTGTCAAAAGGAGGGGCACTACATTAAGGATTGTTTTGAGAAAAAGAGACTAGAGGAACTGCAAAAGAAATCAAATGGGAAGGCTGCTGTTGCCTCTGAAGATGAGTGTGACTATGATGAAGCAGATGTTCTGGTAGCTGCAGATAGGCACCCAACTGGTGAGTGGATTCTGGACTCTAGTTGTTCATTCCACATGTGTCCTAATAAAAGTTTCTTTAAGACTTTTGAAAGTATAAATGGTGGGAAAGTATTGTTAAGAAATAACCTAGCTTGCAAGGTGGCTGGAATAGGAACCATTAGCTTGAAATTGCATGATGGTGTCACTAGAGATTTGCACCAAGTGAGGTATGTCCCTGAATTGAAAAGAAACTTGATATCTCTAGGAATGGTTGACCAATCAGGGTGTACTATTAAGGCAGAAAATGGAGAGATACAGGTCTTGAATCAGGGTAAGATTGTAATGAAAGGGGTCAGGAAGAATGGGCTGTACATACTGGTTGGTTCCTCACCTGTGCAAGGGATCTCAGCAAGTGTGACCAGAGATAAAACCAAGCTCTGGCATATGAGACTAGCTCATATCAGTGAGAAAGGTCTCAAAGAGCTAAGCAATCAAGGTGTTGTGCAAATTTTAATGTACTCGCAAGCGCACGAATCTGTTGTAGTATAGATTAATGGTGACGAGTGTCGATCCCACGAGGAGGTGGATTTTAATTGTGTAGAATTAATTTTGTGAATGGGTGATTGGATTTGTGGTGGAAATGATTGGAATATGCTAAAACTTAAATTAAAATGGAGAGAATAAATTCTAAAATTGGTATTGAAATGGTGAGAATAAATTGAAGAGAATTCTATTGAAATGACGTACTTGGGTATCTGGATCCGTATCAACATGCATCATGGGCTAAATATTCCTTATTAATGCCAATTAAATCATGAGGGGGGAATCCACACCTCATGAACCACGCTCTAATCAATATGGTGCTAAGGGCTTATCGTGCCAAATAATAATAACCTTATACTAGAGGGCCGGTGAAACCAAGGCGGTACTAGACAAGATTAGTATTATTTGTCGACGAGAAGTCAAAACATCCACAAAAACTAGAGGGGAAGAGAAAATAAATTTACCAAATAAAGCCCATGACACATGTTGAGACTTCACCTTCAACCCAAGCTTGAAAGAAAATTAGCCACTCATAGTTGAACTAGGGGCAAAATGGGAATTTATTAAAATACGAAGAAAATACAAGATGGAGAAGGAATTACAGAAAATGGATCCCAAAAATGGATTCAGAGATATCAAATTAGGGGGGGGAGGCCCCCTTTTTATAGATACATGGAGTAAATCATGGCCATCGGATTAAAAACAGTTTGGACGCTCAGGATTGCGCCACGTCATCAGTCAACAGTCCACGGTTTGACCACGCGGATGAACAGTAACACGGTTTGACCCGGATGAACAGTAACGCGGTTTGGTTGAAAATAATCCTGTGTGATGCATGCACCGTACGCGAGATTTTTCGTCCACTGATATGCTGCCACGTCACCATCAACAGTACATAAGAATTTTAGTCCAACAGGATCGTGACACCTCATCAGTCAATGCCACATCATCGGTCAATGCCACATCATCGGTCAATGCCACGTCATCATCCGTCTATGTGAACAGTGTCGTGAACAGTAACGTATACAGTACCATACACGTGAATAGTACCGTACATGTGAATAGTGCCATTTTTCCTTTTATGCTCATCCTAAGGTTTTCGACCGTCCTGAGTTCAAAAGTGATGTCCGTTTTGCCATCTGATTTCTCGTTTATTGTGAAATGACTATGATGCCCCTAAAATACATAAAATACTTAATTAAAATAAAACACATGTAATTAAATCACAAGAAGGTTAAATACATAAAAGTAAGGGTTGTTAGTAAGACTTAAAATGTAAAATGACGGTTTTCTCCTTTATAAATATGCATTTTCTAACACTCAACACACCCCCCAACCAGCTTATTGCTAGTCCCTAGCAAATAAAGCGAAAACAAAATTCAAATTCAAAATATATATTTTTTTTTAATAGAAACACTCGTATTTATTCAATCAGATTAATGATAGCAATCAAATAAAAGTATAAGCATTATCTCCAGTCTAAAGTAACGTCACAGCCACATCAACCATCCACATGAATCAGCCCAGTAGACTTTGTTATAGCTACTTTCAAGAATGACATGTCAAACCCCAAAATCTCACTGGAAGTAGTGACACTCTCACAAAGAAATTAAACCCAATAAAAATAGTCACTCTAATGAATGGTAATTGAGAGAGAAAATAATAAAGAAGTGATATCACATGCTCTCACCAAGATGAAATAAATATGCCCTCAGCTTAAAAATAATACGATCTCAAGTCAAATAAAAATTGTTATTCAACCCAATTTATTTATTTATTTATTTTATATGCACCACTACATCTTTTTAGCCCATATAACTAGCTTCTACTTCAGATTATAGTTCCCTAAAATCAAGAAGGACTTTTATTAGGATGTAACGTAGGCTAGGGACATGGTTAACAAAGAAAGGAAATAGAGAAAACAAAGTGTATGTTTGAGAAAAATGCAGAGAATTTTTTTTTTTTTTTTGGAAGTTGCAAGGTGGATTTCACCTATTATTGTTATTTTTATTCTTTTGAAACAACAACTTTTGTTTTTGTTTTTGTTTTTTTTTTTGGCATAACTTCACTGAACAACATAATTATTTACATTTTCTCAAACATAAATAGGTGATGGAACTTATAAGACATCGGGTAATACTCCAAATCGGAGTGGATCAAGATGATAAGTTGACAAAGAAAATGTTTTTTTTTTTTTAAAGGCTCAAAAGGGTTAACTATGGATATTTAATAAAAGGGATGGCTAGAAAGGCTCAAACGGATCAAAGATGGCCTTTCCATCGTCTTTTAGGGCTCTAAATAACCTTCCATATCTACTAGTTAGATGGGCCTCCAAATGTAGCAACACACTTTTTTTTTTCTCTTTTTTTTTCTTTTTATTAAGGGTTAACTCAAAAGAAATCTAGAGATCGTGTATAAAATAATAAACTGCTAAGCTGTATAAAGAATGGGCAAAAGGGTTACTCTCCAAGAAAAATGATAGGCTCAAAAACTCACTTGGTACTTATTATGACATGTTCATTCCTTCAAGCAACTCATATTTGTCTCCGACATCAACATGTAGAGTAGCAAACATAATGTAACATCACTTAAGACCAAAGATAATACAAATACTAAAATTTGAAATTAATCATGTCATCCAATGTTAAAACAAATCACACAAAATATTTTTTTTTTTTAACAACATTCTACCCCCCAACCTATTCTAAACATGAAAGGAAAATATGCATGCAGAAATGTGAAAATGATGCATAAAAACTAATTAGAAAAGTTACATGTAAAATGATAGAAAACGAAAATATTTTTTTTATTTTTTATTTTTAAAGAAGATGCGTTTTTAGAGGAACTACACTCCATATTCAGCCATCTTCGACTCAAAAGTTGGAAAATGTATATTGATAGAGGAGAAATTAAAAAGAAGAAAAATAAACATAAACATATAATAAAGAAAAAGAAAATGTCTGAAATTTTTTTTAGTTTTTTAATTTTTTTTTTTACGATGAAGATGCGTTTCTAGAGTCACTACACTCCATATTCAGCCATCTTCGACACAAAAAGTTAGCAACAGTTAGTTTCTACAACAAAAATTAGTAAAAACTTAACCAAAATTCCACAATTGTCGACTATTCCCTCCCCCCAACCAGAACGAAACATTGTCCTCAATGTTTGAAATGAAAGAAGTAGAGTTTAGAAGACATCACCTGGGTGGTGCAACACAGAAGAAAATATTTACAGGCGGAGAGTTAAATCTAATTTGTACTTCTTACTGCTGCTACTGTTACCATCATTATTTGGACGCTCCAACACAAAGGTCCAAGGGTCTGGCTCCGGTCTATAAGCTTGTAATAGATCCAGTAGCTCATTAGCAGTGTGAGCACAAATAAAGAGTTTTTTCACATTAGCGGGAATGAAATAGTTTTTTATTGCATGGTTAAGAAATGCGATAAAGCCATCATAAAAGTTATTGACATTTAACAAACCGATGGGTTTTTGGTGGATGTGCAGATGGGCCCAAGATGCTAGCGTGATAAGTGCCTCTAGTGTTGCAAGATCTCCTGGAAGGAAAATAAAAGCATCAGCATGATTAAGCATTTCAGTTATTCTTTCTTGCATACCTGAGACGACTAACTCTTCTCCAGTTGATGAATCAGACGAACTGCCCAATGGTTTTAGGACTCTTGGGATGATGCCTAACACTTGACTTCCTCTGATAAAAGCTGCTTCTGAGACCATTTTTGATAACCCTCGATTACCTCCTCCATACACCAAGTGTAATTTTCTCGCTGCTATGCTTCGACCAAGATCTATGGCTGCCTCAACGAACTCTTTATGTTTGCCATATGTAAATCCAGAAAGCACACAAATGTTCTTGAATTGTCTATTGGGAGTAGCTGACATTGTCATACTTCTCAAAAACAATTTGTGAGTGCTTGACAAAAAAGAAATCACATTTAAGAGTCTTGGTGATAGTGGGTCATGGTTGTGTATGAGGTAATATGTCAGTGTCAAATAACGCGTAAAGCACGTGGCTCGCAAGTCAAAAAGAAAACAGTAAAAAGGAAAAAGCAAACAGTAATAAAATTATTAAAGACAATAATGCAAACAATAAGACAATAGTGAAATAAAATAACAATAAAGTAAAAGGATATTTACAGGTAGTTGCGACTGTGGCTCACATCTTCCTCTGATTTTACGTCCAGAAACGGCTTGAACGCCCTCTATGGGTCGAGGATAGGCTTCCTATCCAGTTTTCTTATAAACTGGCAAACAGGGTCGTTTATAGTCAGATTCCCGAGACTATATCGTGCATGCTCTTTCTGGAATAATGGCCATAACTGGAGAATCGCTCCTTGCACATATCCACTGGGATGCGTTTCAAGAGACAAAAGGATATCATCCAATGACTCCTTATTCAAGCCATCCCTAATGAATTGAATCTTATCTTCCCTGTTATCAGACACCATTCCTAAAGAACATGGGTTTTTATTGCAACTCATTCTGGCACACTTATGACAAGCAACAGAAATTCTTCGAGCTCGTCGTTTTCTTGCATAATTTCCTTTACCATAACCAGGCATGTATGCAATAAATTTTGGAGGTAACTCACCTGCCGATCGTACTTTAGCCTCGATTAACCAACGGATGTCAGCAGGTATGTTATTCCTCATGAGTAATCGCATGCGTTCGGACCGAGCTTTATAGATCGTAAGGAGGGCATTCTGAGGAAGTGAAGGGAATCGCTTGTGAAGCTTCGCTAGAATCTCGTTTCTGTTCATACCTTCGCCTCAGAATATCAGTTATTATGGGAAACTGAAGTAACCGACTTGATTGTCACGGAGTACCGTTATCCGCCATTTCACCGGGGTAACAAACTAAAGCACACAAAATAGAAAAACAAATTAAAACACACAAAGAAAATTAAAATCGTCCTCTTATTGAATTTACCTCAAGCTCCAACTGGATGTCGTAAACACTTCTCTCAATGTCTCTGAGTTGGTGTTCTAAACCCTCAACATAGGCTACTAACTCTGGTGGTTGTAGAGCCCAAATGCGATGTGTTTTACAAAATTGAATCTGTCTTTTGAGATGAGTTTTGACACGTTGAAGTGGTTTAAGAATGTTCAGGAGGAACGGTCTAAGTATGAGACTCATGATTAAAAATGATAAGAGAAAACTTAATGGTAAAATAAACACACTTATGCAAAAACAATTTCAATTAGCAAAAGAATAATAATAAAAAGAAAGAAAGAAAAATCAAATCAACGAAAAGAAAAAAAAATCAATTCAAATTTGGTGGGTCACTCAAATTTATTTCGGTGTCTTCTTCATGTGGTTGGTACTCTAGATATGGCTTTAATCTTTGACCATTAACTTTAAACGTGACACCGTTCTTTGGGTCTTTAATTTCAATTGCCCTATGTGGAAAAACAGTATGAACAATAAATGGGCCAGACCAACGAGAGCGTAACTTACCTGGGAATAGGTGCAAGCGAGAATTGAATAAAAGCACTTTCTGACCTGGAGTGAACGATTTTCTCATAATTTGCTTATCATGGAAGACTTTCATTCGTTGCTTGTAAATCTTGGCATTTTCGTACGCGTCATTGCGAATTTCTTCAAGTTCTGCCAGCTGTAATCTTCTTTCTGAGCTGGCTTGCTGCATGTCAAAATTGAATTTCTTGATGGCCCAATACGCACGATGCTCGAGTTCCACAGGTAGGTGGCAAGCTTTTCAATACACTAGCCTGTAGGGTGACATCCCAATCGGGGTCTTGAAAGCCGTTCTATATGCCCATAAGGCATCATCAAGTCTTAATGACCAATCTTTTCTGTCCGGCCTCACCGTTTTTTCTAATATGTGCTTTATTTCTCGATTGGAGATCTCAACTTGGCCACTGGTTTGCGGATGATACGGGGTCGCCACTTTGTGTGTGATTGAATACTTTGTCAAAAGAGCTTTGAATGCTTTGTTACAAAAGTGGGCACCACCATCACTAATTATTGCTCGAGGGAATCCAAAGCGCGAGACAATGTTGCTTTTCAAAAATCCTATCACCACCTTGTGATCATTGGTCCTACATGGAATTGCTTCTACCCATTTTGAGACGTAGTCAACACCAACCAATATGTATTGATGGCCAAAAGAAGGGAGAAAGGGTCCCATGAAGTCGATACCCCATACGTCAAAAATCTCAACCACTAAAATTGGATTTAGTGGCATCATGTTCCTTCGTGTAATGCTCCCCATTCGTTGACACCTATCACATGAAGAACAAAAAGTGTAAGCGTCTCGAAATAGTGTTGGCCAATAGAAACCACATTGTAAAACTTTAGTCGCTGTTTTCTTAGCACTGAAATGGCCTCCACAAGCTTGTTCATGGCAGAATGAAAGGATATTCTGAATTTCACTTTCTGGGACACATCGTCTAACAATTTGGTCTGCACAATACTTGAACAAATACGGGTCATCCCAAAAGAAATTTTTTATCTCTGCAAAGAATTTAGCCTTGTCTTGCTTGGTCCAATGCTCTGGAAGTTTACCTGTAACAAGATAATTAACTATATCAGCATACCAAGGTAATACTTCCACATTCATTAATTGTTCATCTGGAAATGACTCATTCAATGGTAATGATTCTGTAATTGTGTCAAAATGGAGACGAGAGAGGTGGTCCGCCACAACATTTTTTGTCCCTTTCTTATCTTTGAATTCCAAGTCAAATTCCTGCAAAAGTAACACCCAACGAATTAGCCTAGCTTTTGCATCTTTCTTTGTGAGAAGATATTTAAGAGCAGCATGATCTGTGAACACGATTATTTTACAACCAATGAGATAAGATCGAAATTTTTCTAATGCAAACACTACTGCTAGCATTTCTTTTTCAGTAGTTGAATAGTTCAACTGTGCATCATTTAATGTCATACTAGCATAGTAAATAACATGGGGAATTCGATCAACTCTTTGTCCTAATACTGCTCCTACTGCATAATCAGATGCATCACACATGAGCTCAAATGGTAATTTCCAGTTCGGGGCCTGAATGATGGGTGATGATGTCAACAACTGTTTTAATTTTTCAAACGCCATAAGACATGAATCATTAAAGATAAAAGGTACATCCTTAGCAAGTAAATTGCATAAGGGTCTAGAAACTTTGCTAAAATCTTTAATGAAACGTCTATAGAAACCAGCATGCCCAAGGAAAGATCTTATTTCTCTGACTGTTTTGGGTGGAGGAAGATTAGAAATGAGATCCACCTTGGCTTTGTCAACCTCAATACCTTTGCTCGAAATGATGTGACCGAGAACAATACCTTGTTTTACCATAAAATGGCATTTCTCCCAATTTAAGACCAAGTTCTTCTCGATACATCTCTGCAGAACTAGTGTTAGATGATGTAAACATTGATCAAACGAATCACCAAAGACAGAAAAGTCATCCATAAAGACTTCAAGGAATCGTTCAACCATATCAGAAAAAATGCTCAACATGCATCGTTGAAATGTAGCAGGTGCATTACATAATCCAAATGGCATTCTCCTATATGCAAATGTGCCAAAAGGGCAAGTGAAAGTAGTTTTCTCTTGATCTTTTGGTGCTATGGGAATCTGATTATATCCTGAGTAACCATCTAGAAAGCAATAAAATTCATGGCCTGCTAATCTATCAAGCATTTGATCGATAAATGGTAAAGGAAAATGGTCTTTACGTGTGACAGAATTCAACTTTCTATAATCAATGCATACACGCCATCCTGTAGTTACCCTAGTTGGTATCAATTCATTATCAGCATTGGTAACTACTGTGACTCCTGACTTTTTGGGGACGACTTGTACAGGACTGACCCATGAACTATCAGAAATGGGGTAAATGATACCTGCGTCTAATAGCTTAAGGACTTCTGTTCTAACAACTTCTTTCATGTTAGGATTTAACCGACGTTGCATCTCCCTAGTAGTTTTAGCATTTTCATCAAGGTGAATGTAATGCATGCAGTCTACTGGGTTTATACCTTTGATGTCTGCTATGGTCCATCCTAATGCTTCTTTGTGCTCTTTTAAAACATCCAACAACTTACCTTTTTGTTCGTCATTTAGGGATGATGAGATGATTACCGGTAGAGTATTTTCTTCTCCCAAAAACGCATATTCCAAAGTGTTGGGCAATGGTTTGAGCTCGAGTTTCGGTGGTGATTCTGATGATGGAATGAGTTGCTTCTCTGATGGTGCTAGTTGCTCAACTCTTGACTTCCATTTATTAGTGTCCATAGATGGTGCTGAGTCAAGTAGGGCATTGACCTCTTCGACCGATCTGTCAATATCAAAATCAAAACCAAAGTGAGTTAAGCATGTCTGTAAAGGATCATCACTAAGGTTTGAAACAAAAGTGTCATCAACTAATGCTTCTATTAAATCCACATCAACAATTCCATCATCTGCATTGTGAGGTTGTTTGGCAATGTTGAAGATGTTCAACTCCATAGTCATGTTGCCGAAGGACAATTGCATATTTCCGGTCCTACATTGAATGTGAGCATCCGCAGTTGCCAAGAAAGGTCGGCCTAGAATAATGGGGATGTGCTTCCTTGAATCCTGTATTGGTTGAGTGTCAATTACAATGAAATCAACAGGAAAATAAAACTTGTCTACCTGGATAAGCACGTCCTCCACAATACCACGAGGTATTTTCGTGGACCGATCTGCAAGTTGTAACACCACTGGAGTTGGGTGTAATTCTCCTAGTCCAAGTTTCACAAATACAGAATAAGGCAACAAATTTACACTAGCTCCTAAATCCAACAAAGCATTCTCAATTGTGTGGTTCCCTATGCTACATGAGATAGTGGGGGAGCCTGGGTCTTTGCATTTTAGAGGAATTTTATGTTGGAGGATAGAACTAACGTTTTCTGTTAAAAATGCCTTCTTTTGAACATGCATGTTTCTCTTTTTAGTACAAAGGTCTTTAAGAAACTTGGCATAAGATGGAACTTGCTTAATAGCATCAAGTAAAGGGATGTTAACACTTACCTGTTTGAAGATTTCAAGAATCTCACCTGTGGATTTTCCCTTTTTTCCTTTAGCTAACCTCTGAGGAAATGGAGCTTTGGGAACATATTCCCGTGGGTTGGTTTCTTCTTTCTCCTCCGGTGATGAGTCCTCAACATTCACAGGTACAATTTGATTTTCTTTTGTCACCGGCATCTCCACTTTGTTGTCGACTTCCTTTCCTTTTCGCAAGGTCATTACTGCTTTGACTTCTCTATGCTGCTGTGGTGAACTGGTACTTGCTTCATGCACTCCTTTAGGGTTAGGCACTGGTTGACTTGGAAACTTACCTTTCTCAACGGTCATTGCCAAGGTCTGAACTGAAGAAGCAAGTTGTCCCACCATCTTCTCGAGGCTTGAAACCGATTGAGCTTGTGAGTTGAAGCCTGCTCTCAACTCATTTCGTAGTCCATCAATGGTGCGGTTTTGTTGCTCAATCGTGGAGTGAGTAAGATTCTTAAGATTCTGGAATGAATCCTCCCATGGTCTGGGCTGAGAGAAATTCTGGTTCTGATTGTATGGTCTAAATGGTGGCTGAGAGGCTTGAGGATTTTGTGGAATTGGTGGAGCTGGAGCTGCTGGTCCATTCTGTTGGAATCCTTGAGACCATGAAAAATTGGGGTGGTCTCTCCATCCAGGGTTATATGTGTTGGAGTATGGGTTGTAATTTGATGGCTTTCTCATTACACCTATGGCATTGGCTTGATCTGAGTATGAGTCATGGTCATGTGGTTCTGTTGATTTAGCAGTCGATAACGATGCTATTTGTCGAGCAAGACCTTCAACCATCTCCTTGACTTCTTTGATTCCCGAAGTTGACTCGCCAATTTGAACCTCATTTACTCCTTTAATTCTTCTAGTATTCCTGAGTGATCGACTCCGTTGTTGGGAATTATCCGCTTGTCGCTGGAAGAATTCCCAAATCTCTGATGCACTTTTTGACATTAGCTCTCCTCCACTTGTTGCCATTAGCCATTCTTGCACATTTGGTAGTAATCCCTCCAAAAAGTATTGGCATTGGTGCCATTTCTCATACCCATGATGTGGACACTTCAAGAGTAGCCCATTGAATCGCTCCCACGTTTCGAAAAATTGCTCGTTCTCTCTCTGGGTAAACTCCGAGATTTCCCTGCGAATAGCATTGGTTTTATGCACTGGGAAATATTTATTCAAAAATTTTGTAACCATTTGTTCCCATGATGAAATGCTATTGGCAGGCAATGTATTTAACCATGAACGAGCTCTATCCTTTAAAGAAAATGGGAATAATCTAAGTTTAACATCATCGTCTGAAAAATTCTCATATTTAAATGTTTGACAAATAGCGTGAAAATCATTCAGATGATTATATGGATCCTCAATTTCTAGGCCATAAAATGTAGGGAGACAATTTAACACACTAGGTTTTAATTCAAAACTCCTAGCAGCTACATTTGGGTATCTTATGCATGACGTGCTCAAATTAGCTAAGGGACTAAAATAGTCCTTAAATGGCCTCTCCTGTGGTGCTTGTAAATCCATTTTATTTTTAACGTGTTTGTGTGTGCGAAGTGTTTTTTTTAATTCAAGGTCTATAGGTTCAAGATTAGGTAATAATGACCTACGACCATGCATGCAAAATAAATAAAATAAAAATAAAGATGCAAACAAAACAAATAAAAATAAAGAAGAGGGAGAAATTACGATACTAACCTGATTGCGCTATTACAACCTTTCTATAAAAATACACAAAAATAAATACGTGAAATAAATTAACTAAAAATTAAATTAATAAAATAAAGAAAAATTACAAAGAAAAAAAATAAATTGAAAATTAAATTACAGAATTTTAAAGAAGAGAAAAAGAAAAGAAATACTAACCTTTAAATGTAGATTCACTCTTTTTTTTCTTTTTTTTTTAAAATAATAATAATAAAAAAAATACAAGAAAACAAATAAAAGAAATTATTCACAAAAATTAATTCTATGAATTAAAATTACTTACCTCCCCGGCAACGGCGCCAAAAACTTGTTGTGCAAATTTTAATGTACTCGCAAGCGCACGAATCTGTTGTAGTATAGATTAATGGTGACGAGTGTCGATCCCACGAGGAGGTGGATTTTAATTGTGTAGAATTAATTTTGTGAATGGGTGATTGGATTTGTGGTGGAAATGATTGGAATATGCTAAAACTTAAATTAAAATGGAGAGAATAAATTCTAAAATTGGTATTGAAATGGTGAGAATAAATTGAAGAGAATTCTATTGAAATGACGTACTTGGGTATCTGGATCCGTATCAACATGCATCATGGGCTAAATATTCCTTATTAATGCCAATTAAATCATGAGGGGGGAATCCACACCTCATGAACCACGCTCTAATCAATATGGTGCTAAGGGCTTATCGTGCCAAATAATAATAACCTTATACTAGAGGGCCGGTGAAACCAAGGCGGTACTAGACAAGATTAGTATTATTTGTCGACGAGAAGTCAAAACATCCACAAAAACTAGAGGGGAAGAGAAAATAAATTTACCAAATAAAGCCCATGACACATGTTGAGACTTCACCTTCAACCCAAGCTTGAAAGAAAATTAGCCACTCATAGTTGAACTAGGGGCAAAATGGGAATTTATTAAAATACGAAGAAAATACAAGATGGAGAAGGAATTACAGAAAATGGATCCCAAAAATGGATTCAGAGATATCAAATTAGGGGGGGAGGCCCCCTTTTTATAGATACATGGAGTAAATCATGGCCATCGGATTAAAAACAGTTTGGACGCTCAGGATTGCGCCACGTCATCAGTCAACAGTCCACGGTTTGACCACGCGGATGAACAGTAACGCGGTTTGACCCGGATGAACAGTAACGCGGTTTGGTTGAAAATAATCCTGTGTGATGCATGCACCGTACGCGAGATTTTTCATCCACTGATATGCTGCCACGTCACCATCAACAGTACATAAGAATTTTAGTCCAACAGGATCGTGACACCTCATCAGTCAATGCCACATTATCGGTCAATGCCACATCATCGGTCAATGCCACGTCATCATCCGTCTATGTGAACAGTGTCGTGAACAGTAACGTATACAGTACCATACACGTGAATAGTACCGTACATGTGAATAGTGCCATTTTTCCTTTTATGCTCATCCTAAGGTTTTCGACCGTCCTGAGTTCAAAAGTGATGTCCGTTTTGCCATCTGATTTCTCGTTTATTGTGAAATGACTATGATGCCCCTAAAATACATAAAATACTTAATTAAAATAAAACACATGTAATTAAATCACAAGAAGGTTAAATACATAAAAGTAAGGGTTGTTAGTAAGACTTAAAATGTAAAATGACGGTTTTCTCCTTTATAAATATGCATTTTCTAACACTCAACACAAGGTCTACTGGGTGATGACAAAGTTACTTCCTTAAAATTCTGTGAGAAATGTGTGTTTGGGAAGGCCACAAGACTGAAATTCAGTTTAGGAAGAAAAGAAACCAAACAGACTCTAGATTACATTCACTCAGACCTTTGGGGGCCATCACAAGTTCCATCTTTAGGTGGAGCTAAGTACTTTGTGTCCTTTATAGATGACTTCTCAAGAAAGGTTTGGATTTATATCCTCAAACACAAAGGTGAAGCACTAGAGAGGTTTAAAGAGTGGATAACTCTCATAGAGAACCAAACTCATAAGACAATAAAGAGACTTAGAACAGACAATGGGCTGAATATTGCAGCAAAGAATTTAAAGACTTCTGCAAATCAAAAGGGATTGCAAGGCATAGAACTGTCACCTACACTCCACAGCAAAATGGGATAGCAGAAAGGATGAATAGAACCATAATAGAAAGGGTAAGATGTATGCTGCTGAATGCAAATTTATCAAAAGGTTTCTGGGCTGAAGCTGTGACTACAGCTGCCTATTTAATAAATAGAAGTCCATCCTCAGCTCTAGGTTTCAAGACACCTCAGGAGCTTTGGTCAGGGAAGCCTCCAGACTTAAGCAATCTGAGGATCTTTGGGTGTCCAGCTTATGCTCACATAAAACAAGGAAAGCTTGAACCAAGGGCTGTCAAAGGGTATTTTTTGGGTTATCCAGAGGGCATAAAAGGATTTAAAATATGGACCCTCAGTGGGAAACCATCCAGAATACTAATCAGCATGGATGTCACCTTTGATGAAGAGCAAATGCTTCAGTCAAAGGTAGAAACTGAGATTGAAGCTACTGAAACAGGGGAAGAAGAAAATGTTGGACAGAAGGTGGAGCATTCTGATAGTGTAGCTGATAAAGTAAATGGTGGAGAGCCTTTGAGCTATAAGGAAGCTATAGGTTGTGGAGATAAGCTAAAATGGTATGCTGCAATGCAGGATGAGATAACTTCTCTAAAGAAAAACCATACCTGGATCTTGGTTGACAAACCACCTAATAAGAAACTAGTGGGCAATAAGTGGATCTTCAAATTGAAAACTAGAGCTTCAGAAAAGGAACCTCCCAGGCATAAAGCCAGACTTGTGGCAAAGGGTTTCACACAAGAGAAAGAGTGGACTTCAATGAAGTATTCTCACCAGTAGTCAAATACAGCTCCATTAGACTGCTGTTGGCTCTCTCTACATATTTTGACCTAGAGCTGGAGCAGATGGATGTTAAAACTGCCTTCTTACATGGCAGTCTTGATGAAGAAATTTTCATGGCATAGCCAGAAGGGTTCATTGAGAAAGGATCAGAGGACAAGGTGTGCTTACTGAAGAAGAGTTTGTATGGTCTCAAGCAATTCCCAAGGCAATGGTATTTGAAGTTTGATGAGTTCATGATAAGCCAAGGGTACTGCAGAAGCAAATTTGATAATTGTGTGTATTATAAACTCTCATCCAGTGGTGGAGGCATCTATTTGCTTCTTTATGTGGATGACATGCTTATTGCATGCAGCCAAAAGGAGGAAATAAAGAAGCTTAAAGTGGAGCTTAGCACTGAATTTGAAATGAAGGATTTGGGTGCAGTTACAAAAATTCTGGGTATGTAGATAATAAGAGACAGGAAATCTAAAGTTCTTTTCCTATCTCAAGCTGATTATGTGAAGAAGGTGTTAACCAGGTTCAACATGGAAGATTCAAAACCCGTTTCAACACCTTTGTCAGCTCACTTCCAGTTATCTAAGTCACTGGAACCTACAACAGAAGATGATTTCAACTATATGAGGGAGATACCTTACTCCAGTGCAGTTGGCAGCATCATGTATGCCATGGTATGCACCAGACCTGACTTGGCTCATGGAGTTGGAGTCATCAGTAGGTTTATGGGGAACCCAGGGAAGGATCACTGGAATGCAGTGAAATGGGTACTAAGATATCTTAAAGGGTTTGCTGTCACTGCCATCATGTTTGGTAAAATAAGTGGAGCATCACCTGAAGTGGCTGGGTTTGTGGATTCAGACTATGCAGCAGACAAAGATAAAAGGAGGTCCATCACAGTCTTTGTGTTTACTATGTGTGGAGGTGCCATAAGTTGGAAGTCATCTCTGCAATCAGTGGTTGCTCTCTCAACAACAGAAGCTGAGTATATTGCACTTACAGAAGCTGTTAAAGAAGCAATATGGCTAAGGGGGCTGGTCACTGAATTAGGTTTTGAGCAAGAAGTTGTTAAAGTTAGCTGTGATAGTTCAAGTGCTATTCAGCTAAGTAAAAATCCTAAGTACCATGAGAGAACTAAACATATTGATGTCAGAATGCACTTCATAAGGGATGAAATCAGCAAAGGAGTAGTGAATGTGGTTAAGGTGCCAACTGAAGTAAATCCAGCTGACATGTTAACCAAGCCTTTGCCATCAGTCAGGTTCAGGGACTTACTGAGTCTGATTGGGTGTGTTAGCTTGTGAATCAAGCTTACTGATGTTGTAGTAGTGAAGGGAGAGGCAGAAGCAGATTAGAACTAAGGTGGAGATTTGTGAAGCCAAAAGTTAGTTATAATCTGTTATGAGTTTACTGAGCTGGCTGATGAGCTGGAGTTAGTGGGATCCAAATATTGATTAAGTAGTTAGTCAATTAGTGGAAACACACTTGTGGAAAAAGCAATACATATATGCTGTTTTCTGAAGCTCATTACAGAGATATACGACTGCTGTATTACAAAGAGAAAAGTTTAGCTTTGAGAGCTTGGTAATCAGTATTGTGAAATCATTGTAACCAGCCATTCTTGATCAAATAAATTCTCTGCCCTTGCTGGCATTTGCAGCCGTGGATGTAGGTTCCTTTGTGGAGCTGAACCACGTTAGATTCTTGGCTTGCTGAGAGTTCTTGATTTTGCTCTATGTTTTCTTTGGTTTCGTTTCTAATCTTGCATTTATCAATTCTGGTGTCTTGGGTTGCTTAGTTCTAAGTTCAAAGAAGTCTGGTATAAGCATGATTGCCACAACAATTTGTATTCAAACTAAGCCAAAGATACAGATATAACTTGATCTTTTCATTTTTTTGACAAATTTTGTACGATTAATAAATAGATTGACACAATACGATAAATAATAATGCTAGACATCAACTGCGATTATATATTTATGACATGAATATCAATTATAAATTGTGGTAATATATTGAAAAAGTAACTAATATATATTGAACATTAAATTAATTATTCCTGTCATATCTATATTAGGTTATAAACTTATTCATATCCTATTTATGTCATGTTAACTTATTTATGACCTATTTTAAGGATAATATTGACATATTTATTATTTTTAAACTAATTTTTAATTTTTTATTAAATATGTTAAATGGGTCAACACAATTAATATTAATGACCAGGTCATATCTGACACGATTAATAAATGGATTATGTGTATGTTTGCTTAAATTCAACATGACACAAATATGACATGATTGTGCAAATTTACATACACAAAGAGGCGCATATATATATATGGAGAGAGATATAGAGAGAGAGAGAGAGAGAGAGGTTCTAATAAAAGGCTCTTGCACTTTAACTAAAGTGAGGGATTCTAATTAGAGTTATTGGATTTGAATCCAATAACTCTTAAGATTTGCACATGTTAGACCTACATATGCTATATGTATATTTTAAAATGAAAAGGCAATAGGCTAATACATTTGAATATAATGGCTCAAATCAAGTTTGGGTACCTTAGTCAAAATGCAAGATCCCTTACTATAGCACCATTCTCAATTTACAAACTTCAATTCTTTTGGATGGGATTGACATTCACCCGACTTTATCTTTCCTTATAATTTATTGCATAAATATTGGGTTTTCTTAAAAAAAGTAAGAGTTTGGCGGTATGGATTCCTCCAACTCTACGTTTACTTACTCATTCAAAGAAGGGAATGTGAGTCCCACTCCGTAGATCCTACTCATTTTTAAAGTAAGGAGTAAGATTCATGCTCCCACCTCTGTACTTTTTTACTCATCCAGTATTAAATGTAATATGATTATATTTGTTAAAATAAAATAATGTTACATTTATTTAATAATATTAAATTTTTAAAAAGAATAATAATAATATAACTTATTTAAAAATAATATTATTATATTCATAGAGAAATATTATTATATTTATTTAAAAATAATATTATTACAAAATATTAATAATTAATAATAAGAATAAATATTTTATTATAAGAAGATATTAATTTTGTACAATACTATTAATAATAATGTTTCATTTGTGTTGCTCTTATCAATTATTTTAATTTACATAATTAGATTTAAAATTAATAAAAATTATGATTTACATAATTAAGAACATTTATAATTATTATTAATGTATAAAATTAAAATTAGTAATAAGACAAATAGTCTATTTTACAAATATATTTTTTTATTCACTTCATTATTAAAACCTACAATTCTTTAAATAAGGATAAAAATGTAATTTAAAATAATTCACTCTCAATCCAAAACAAAGAAAACATATAAATGGGATTTTGATTCTCATTCCACTTTCCCACTCTAGTGTAAGTAAACAATCAACTCCCACTCTCATTCCACTCTTTCAATCGCAAGATTCTCATTTCTCAAGATTCTCACGGGTAGGTATTTGATTTAAATATCATACAACTCCTTCATTTGTTTTCGACATTTTCTCATTTTATTATTGAGATCAAAGGTTCGAATAACATTACTTCTACACTAATATCGATTAACTTTTATCTAATATATTTTAAATTTTATTATGAGAGAGATTTCATAAAGTAGTGTTTGAAAACTACTTAGTTAAGCGCCTAAAAAATGAAAGAGAGTTGCATTTTAATATCTATGTACAAAATTGAAATTTTGTGTGTCAGGTACTAAGTCCAAGGAAGTCTAATCTGCCCTAAAAATTTGAAATCGCAAAATTTTACATATTTATTCCATGAATCTAACGTTTCATTTTGAAACTTGCTAGTCTCACAATTCAAGTCATAAGTTTAACATATCACTCAATAATGTTCTCAAAAAAGTCAACCGAATTTTCTCTCGTTCTTCAATATGTCTCGGCCTCTCAGGGAAAGAAAGATCATAATCTTTTAAAAGACAACAAGAAATGCAGTGAAAAGTTTGAATTTGAAACCACACTATAAAATTGATTACTCACCCCTGATACCTTTGAAAGGAAAAAGAAAAGAGTGAGAGAGAGAGAGAGAGAGAGAGAGGTATGAAGTAACTTATAGATGGTGAATATCCAGCGAAAAAGAAGTGTCATAGATTTAATTTTTTAGTTTTATAGTCATATTCCCCTTCCGTAGATTTTGGAGCAATATGCGTTATCAAAATTAGTTATCACCTGAACCAGATGTCTTCTTCTTTTAGAAAGCTGAAGGAAGTCCAACATAAAAACAATACTTGTCTAATTCAGGGTATCTTCTCTTGGACAAAACTTTTAAGTAAAACATATATAAATATACATGATTATATGTATAAAACACTACTAGAAAAATGGTCTTTACTGACTTTAGAATAGTGTCAGAAATGATTTTCACTGACACTTGTTAATTGTGTCAGTAATTTGGGAGTCAGAAAAATAGTGACACTTGTAAGTGGTGTCAGTGATTACTATTACCACAGTATCACCGATATTATGACACCATAGTATTAGTAGTTATTGATATTTTATTAATGTCTATAGTTACTGCTACCATGGCATCACTAGTTAATTTATTTTAAAAAATAAAAAATTGAATTGGATCATTGCCTATTGATTTATTGGTAAAATTAAAAGGCACCACAAAATAACAAAAAGAAATTGATTTATATCACAAAATCTTTCATTTCACATTTAAATATTATTAGTATATATTACAAATTCCAAAACTTCAATAACAAAAATATGAGATATCCTACTCTCATAACTAAATAATCCAAATTCAATACACAAAAATTTCTACCATCCAATCAAATGCCTACTACTTGTGGCTAAATTTAATAAATCTAGAAGTTAAATTGAGAAGGATGGCTTCCTTTCACTCTTTGAATATGAGTAGTATAATTGCGTTATCACACCAGCAGCTTCTCCATTCAATAGACTGTATGGGTTAGGATATAAGTGAAGTTGACGAATAAACACTTCAAACACATTGATCAAATCTGCATATGAATACATGGAAAAGAAAAAAAAAATTAGCTGCCAATATCCAGCCATTAGAGAAACAACAATTAACAAAAATAAAATTATTTTGTTTGAAAGAAAAAAAATACTCATAAGCTATTTATAAATAAACTCAATTATTCTCTTTTGGTAAAGGTTATATATATAGCAAACTATAGCAGACAAGAAGTTTTTGATGTAATATCTACTTTCAGCACAAGCATGTTACTTTATCTACATATACCAAATGATTTTTGTGCATAGTTAAAAGCTATCACAAATGCTCTATTATAAATAAATCACCACTCATTTCCTCAATTTATTTATTCTAAAAGTTTATTTAACAAGGCAAAAAATAAGTTTTTAAACTGCAGTTTCCTTAAACTGAGCATAAAATAAATATGAATCTCCATATTTATATTAGGCATAATAAAGTTTGGACTTAAAATGTTTCAATAATTTGAGAGTTCAATCCAAAATTATTACTACTAAAAGAAATAATAGTTAAGCCTTTATAAAGTGAGTATGAGATTTATTATACTACTTAAATCTATTCATGTGAACCATTTAAAGAATATCACCCTAAATTGTAATTAAGTATTCATTAATTTTGCCTAATTATAAAACTTTAAGAAAATAAGAAAAAAGTAGAATAAAAATATAATCATTATATATTTCCACTCACAAGTAATGTTGCTTTAACTTGGTTGACATCATAACCCAAAATCACTTTAAACATTTTTCCTAAACCTAGAAAGGGGAAAAAAACAAACTTCAAAATATAATTATTATATATTAAGACATGCATACATAACATAACTATTTACTAGAATATTCATGGAATAATCCATAGTTCTTAAAATTAATATGCTACACTAAGTATATATTTGATATAGTAAATTAATTTTCAAACTATTACTCATATGCTCATCATCCAAAATCATTTCTTGGAAGCCTTCAAAGTCTTAAATTAGAATGTCAAACTCAAATCAATCGCAAACCATAGAAATTAATAATCGGGCTAATATTTAAGTTAAATTAGTTCAATTAAAAAGAATAGCTAACAAGCTCTTAGCTTTCTGGAACCACCCGGCTGGTCCTAAAACCGTTCATTTTTGGGCTCCAACATTCAAATGGGGCATCAGCATAGCAAACATTGTAGACTTTTCAAACTACAATATAAAAAATTGGAACCTTTTTAGTGTCAATTTTGCAATGGCTAGGACAGGCTTGTATCAACTATCACGCAAAATCAAGCAAGATTACTTCTCCGAGAGCACCGAGATAGAGGCAGCTGCAATGCAAGAATCATGATGCAAATTTCCTAAAGCCTAAACTAGTATCATTTTTCCTTTTTCATTTTGCTATTGTCAAAAACTGAATGCATTTCAAAAATGTTATCTTCATTTGTTGTTGGATTGGTTGGTGCGAGTTGTCTAACAGCGCCAAATTGATTGTAATTAAAATTAAAAAGAATATGATTACCTTAAATAAAAAAGAAAAAAAGGAAAAAAGAAAAAGGAAAAAGGAAAAGACTAACCTTTAAGAATAGTCCCAAATATAATGAAAAAACATTTATGCCTTTGGTACTTTCTTCTGCCGTTGCAATTCACAGTGTTGACACATTTTTTTCCCTGAAAAGTACTGCAAGTTAGTAGATTTATCACTAATCAGATTTAATAGGAAAAGTTGACAGCTTGAATTTAAGATTCTCTTTAATTTAATTTGGAATGCTATGAACAAAACATAATTAGACATGTCAATGCACCACAAATCAAATTTCCAAGTCATTTGGACAACTCTACATTTGCTTCTCACATGATAAAACTATATAAGTTAAAATTGCATATGAAACTGTAAAAGTAGCAGCAGGTGTTTGAATATATATTAAATTTAAAATACTAAATATATCAGAATGATACTTTCCAGATTTTAAGTGGACATATAAGTCAACAACATATTAAAATTTGAGGCTATTCTGATATCATTAGGCTGGTGTTTGATAGGATCAAACATTAATGAACAGTTCTGTCAAAATTGCATATGAAACTGTAAAAGTAACAGCAGGTGTTTGAATATATATTAAATTTAAAATACTAAATATATCATAACGATACTTTCCAGATTTTAAGTGGACATATAAGTCAACAACATATTAAAATTTGAGGCTATTTCGATATCATTAGGCTTGTGTTTGATAGAATCAAACATTAATGAACAGTTCTGTCAAAATTGCATATGAAATTGTAAAAGTAGCAGCAGGTGTTTGAATATATATTAAATTTAAAATAATAAATATATCAGAATGATACTTTTCAGATTTTAAGTGGACATATAAGTCAACAACATATTAAAATTTGAGGTTATTCCGATATCATTAGGCTGGTGTTTGATAGGATCAAAGATTAATGAACAGTTCTGTCAAAATTGCATATGAAATTGTAAAAGTAGCAGCAGGTGTTTGAATATATATTAAATTTAAAATAATAAATATATCAGAATGATACTTTTCAGATTTTAAGTGGACATATAAGTTAACAACATATTAAAATTTGAGGCTATTCCGATATCATTAGGCTGGTGTTTGATAGGATCAAAGATTAATGAACAATTCTGTCAAAAGAAGTTACTGCAGAGACAGTAGAGTTTGAAAAATCATTAAAAATAAATTACAAGTTCAATCAAAATAAAACTTTCCAGATTCGAAGTATGCAAATAGAAATGTAGTTTATCCGAATTTCAGCTTATTCTAACTCTGTTAGACTATATGTTTGCAATATCAAACATGGTACATATGTAATTTCTAATAAAATTGGACAACAACCAACCATATTGAGAAATCCATTCAAAATCAAATATAAACCCAATTCATTCCAAAATTTCCAAAATTAAAATGTTCTCATTTAAACTTAGTTTAATCAAACTTTCAAATCAATTGAAAGTCATTTAGTCAAGTTCAGAAACAACCAAGTTCACAACAACAGTCTATCAATCCTCAAATTTTCAGCATAATTTCGTAAACTATTAATTAATCTTTCACCTCAAAATCAAGTGTCCAGCAACTCGAATATCAACAATCCCAATGTTTAAAATAAAATTAGACATAAAAGCAAACAAAAGCTTACTTTTCACAATAACCAGCTAACTAATGAGCTTTGAAAGATTGATATGGCGGTTTCACAATAAGTTTTGGGTTGTTAGCTAGAAAGAGGGGAGAGAGAGAGAGAGAGAGAGAGAGAGAGTGATGGGCTTATAGGTCGTGAGGGAGAATGGAGATTTTTACTTAAGAAAATTTTAGGTTTGGGTTTTCATACACACCATTAAACGAAATATATAATACATACTAAACCCATGATTGTTGATTGCCATTATTCTTTTAATTAACAAATTGCATTCAACCTAAATCCATAATCACCGATTGTAATCATTCTTTCACTTAATAAACTGAATTTCACCTATAATAAAGCTGCGTTTTATTTATTTTATTAAACAATAAATTAGATTATAAGCAACAAAAACCCTAGATGGCTAGATTACCAAACAAGTGCAAGCTCTCATTTGCACTCAATAAACATCAATCAATTAACAGATAAATACTTAAACAATGAGAATAGAGAATGAGACAAAGAATTACCACAACACTGATTCGGACTTTCAAACCTTAGGTTTGCCCAAATTCTTCACAGCACTTTCTGAGTTCTTTTCAGGGATATTTTAGCTTAAGGACGACGGGTTTCAAGGTGTTGACAGAGGCGGCTTTCAAGGTAGATCATTGTTAGAGAGAGAAAGAGAGCGAGAGAGAGGGAAGGAGAGAGAAGAAAGAAAGCTTTGGCGGCAGTGAGATAGATTTTTGACTTAACAAAAATTTTTAGGTTTTAGGTTTCACACATACCATACATGAAAGATTTTTAGGTTTTAAGTTTTAATATTTATTTATTTATTAATTTATAAGTTCAAAAATGCAATTTTTGGCCGAGTGGTATAGCGGTTAAAATAAAAAGGTTATGGCTTAGGGGTCTTCGGTTCGATTATTACTAGATACAAAATTAAAATTTTATTTTTTTAACTACTAATACTTTAGTGTCACGAATTTGTGATATTTAATTTACTGATACCGTAGTATTAGCAATTTGTGATACGTATCTGTTAAATACGAAAAATGCCCCAAATACATGTAATTACTGATACTTTATAATAAAGTGTCAGAAGACAAGTGTCACAAAAGACCATTTTTCTAGTAGTGAAATATAGTCCTTCGAAATCAAAGATACATTTGTCAAAAGGTGTGTTCACAAAGGGTTGTGATGGTGAGGATTTTTGGTGAGGATTTTTAGTCAATTTCATAATTCCAAATCCATTATATCAATTATCGTCAATAATGCACCAGCAATCGAGCTTAAGGACTTCTAATAATTAATAAACACTAATCCATATATATATCAAATGGGGTATTAAATAATACCAACATTAGAGTAAGAAAGTTGAAAAAGGAAGTGTCTTCCTGTTGAAGAGGGACCGACCTCGAACCCCAAAACATGTGGCATTAATGGCTTTATTGACAGGATTTGACATGGCAATTTGGCAAAATTAAGCATCCATGATACGTGTTTCTTAACATCTTAAGCCCTCTTCAATTCAATTCCTTCTTCTTGTCTGATCTTAGCTAGCTAGCTGTCCAATTGTAAATTTATTGGGTGTTGTTCATGGGCTAGCTGGCATTACTTGCACTTGAGCTGTCTTCAATAATACTTCCATTGACGCCATAAAAACCCTTTCTGCATAAGTATTGTCACAGCTCTAGAAAGAGTCCAAATGGCTCTTTTAATCTTATACAGAGGCATGCACATATGTCAATTGATTGTTGATCGAATTACACGGAGCAATGAGTACACATCAAATAATGCTGCAACTTATTACATAAATTAAAAATTGTCCTTTATATATAGAGTTCATGTATCTGTAATGATAAAATTAAACTGTCATCACTTGTATAGACCCCTCCAAATTCAAATTGAGTGCACAAAATCATAATTGATTGGGATTCGTAAAGACTATGAATTATTTATTCCTGCCATGTACGTGGACACCAAGCCATCACTGAAGTACCCGTATCTTACATTTATGATTCGCAAATAAAGCTACATACATGCGGCAACTAATTATTCCAATGACGGTACTTCTTTGTTTGTTTAATAATTTTTTTTTTTTGTCTTAACTACGAAGTGGTCCTGAATAAACCTCAATTGTGAAAGGTATTTTTAAACCCGTATCACAATTCAGACTAATCTCCGTTCGCACCGAATCGGCTCACAAAGGGTAAAGTGAAAACTCTTTAAAATTAAAAATTTCTTTTAAAAATTTTTTAATTTCAATAAAACTCACGTCTTCGACTTTGGTCTAGCGGTGGATTTGTGCTCACAAAATAGAGTATATAAATTTTAGAGTCTGGAGACTCCATCACGTAAAAACTTTTTTTTTTAATTTTTCAAACTGAGTAAAGTAACTATTTCCTCGATTAAATATTAGTGGAAGTAAATATTTATAACCCTCTAAATTATACTATAAATAAATATATTTGGACTCCTATTCAACATTAGATTGGATTCATTGATGATGAATTATTAATTCTAACACTACCATCATTCTCTATCTCTTATTGTCTTTTGCTTTTTCAATGTTTCATTATTGGTAAACCAAAACTTATGTTCAGCTGGTCCAAATCAGTATCGAGTCCTCAACTCTACTTTTTATGTATCTCACTTTTAAAATATAAACTATTACTTAAAATACAAACTATTATGGCAAGCGTATGCCCTATTTTGATTTGTATCGACCAAGATGGTGATGTATCCACAAATATTATTGGCGACAGCATATTAACTATTTCTTATGTGAAGGGCCGAAACCTGGCGTTGCATTGAATAAGTGCTTCATCATATTTGTTTCTTGCTACCATAATAAATGGAGTTATGATGTAATTATGGTCTGAGATTGACTTTCGACACCATTAATTTCGTGTATTGAGGTGTGTAGGATTTTAAAATTGCAATTGATGTTAAATAAAATGGAAGTTATTATATAAAAATTTGGGGTTATTATTATTTTACTACTTCAAAAATTGTCAAATATTAAATGATTACAACAAGTATTGTCTCCTATCATTTTCCTATTATATTTTTATAAAAATATTATTTTACTACTTTTCCGTTATAACCGTTAGTTGACCAGTTAGTTGACTAACAAAAATACCAATTTCACCCTTCATGATTAAAAAAATAATACTTGAAACTTATTTACAAAATAAATTGGTAATATATTTATTAAAATGAATATAAAATACCAGCATAATTCTTTTTGTTGGAATTATGATATATGGATTACAATTTTGTCTTATTATTTCTTTTAATCATGAAGGGTAAAATTGGTATTTTACTAGTCAACTAACTGATCAACTAACGGGTCAATTAACGGTTGTAATGGAAAAAGTAGTAAAATGATATTTTTATAAACATATAGTAGGAAAATGATAGAAGACAATACTTGTTGTAGTCATTTGATATTTAGCAATTTTTGAAGTAGTGAAATAATAATAACCCAAAAATTTGTAGCTGTGTGGTAAAGACTGCTAGTTGAAAATTGAAAGTATATTTAGAAAAAATGAATTTAAATTTTTCTCAAAATTATATTACTAATTAGGGTCTAACCATTACTTTTTAAAGGTACCCTATCTCATAGCCTAAACACTGTCGGATGGTTAGAAAGTTAAAATAAATAAATAAATAAAATATAATCATTTGACAATACTCAAATGGGGTATGATACCTAATCTAGCCTACTAATTAATATATAATTTAATAAATTATTTAAGGTGGGTTCTCATAACTTTTTTTTTACTTAAATTAGTAATTTAAATTTCTTCCATTGATCCAAATATAATTATTAAACTAAATAGATGGTGAGGAAATCATTTTCTTTCTAACGAAAAAGAGAGACTAGTATTGGTTTTTCAGTAACAAGTTTTAAAAATCCAAAGCGTCGTAGCCCAACTGTTGGACAACTAAGTCAGTCATCGTGTGCCATAAAATAAGTTTTTTTTTTTTTTGGATAAAAGTTGCTTCATTAAATTGAAATATTACAAGAGAAATGCAGTGTCAGGAGGCGCCTCTTGCACCCATGTACAAGACTCTGAGCAACCAAGAGTCATTTTAGCAGCATTATGAGCTGTTAAGTTACAAGATTTTGGAATATGTTTCACAACAAACACGCTTTTCTTACAAATAAAACCACATATTTCATATATAACACAATCAATCTCTAAATTGCTATTAATTCTCCTTAACATGAACCTAATGCCATTAACTGAATCAGATTCGACCACTAGTGGGTTAAGCCTTAGATCCTTTGCCAATTTGATACCTTCCAATATTGCACTAGCTTCCGCAAATTCAATATCACCGAAAAAATACAAGGCGAATGGTGGAGGTGTTCTCATTTCCACTCTTGGTGCCATAAAACAAGGTTTAAGGAATAGAATAATGATACAATTATAAACAGTTTAAAAATATTTTTTTATAAATTTTGGAATAAACAACAAATGGATAATATCTAGTTCTGTTTTCGATGTGTATGTTCACTAGAATTATTGAACAATTAAATATCGTGATAGTTTTAGTTCAGTAATTAACGTTATTCCATATAACTTCTTCAATAAATTGAACCTTTTAATAATTTTATATGAAGATAAAAGTTTATAATTTGGGTGGGGTTATTTAAACCCACTAAGCTATTCACTAAACCTTAATTTTTTTATGATTAAAATACTCTTAAATAAAATTACAAATATGGACATTAAAATTTAGTTAAAAAAAAACAGAATTTTTACTTTTTGAACTCATCTTTACATTCAACATAATTTTGTTAAATTTTAACCATATTTTTGTTAAACTCTAATCGATTAGAAGCGTGATTCTTTTTTCAAACCATATATTTTTATTAATTTGGTACATGTGATTGGATTCAGGGTAACAAAGTTGGTGGTTTTATTGTAGTTTCTAACATTGTTGATAACGTTTTCTTCGTACAATTGAACAACAGCCTCTTCCTTGGCGGCAAGACTTTCATTTTACCGGAATCAACTCTCTTCATTGCTCTTGCAAGTCTGTCTTGAATTTTTCTTAGCAAGTAATTTCACTAGTGGTTTCAACAGATAAGCTGAGAACAAATGTTTGCCATTAGTTTGGCTCAATCTACTGTTTGAATTTGAAGTGCTTTTTCATTAAAAAAATAAAATAAAAACTAAAGGTAATTGCAGAGGATCTATTGAATTCTTGTGTCCTTTTCGATGCGGTCAATTATTTATTAAATGGAAATTTTGAACCCTTGGAAAAAAATGTCAAGTTATTGTGATCATCTTCTAATGAATGCAAAATGCAAAAACCTTCTTAAAAGAAAAAAGAAAAAAATTCAATGAAACATTTATTCAAGGTTTATAAATTAATTTAATGGGTTTAACGAGTAAAAGTACTATTTTTATAAAAATTGAGTTTAGTAAGGGTATATTGAGTATTTAAGTGGATTTATTGAGTAAAATTTAAAATTTTAAAATTTGAGAATGAGTTTATTTAATAAATAGATTCAGTGAGTTGTTTAATAGGCCCAAACAGCCACACCCTTTATAACTAAATAAAAACTATAAAGGGATCTCGTGTTGGGGAAAAATTAGGTTTTTAAATTTTTATTAAACTTTTTGAAGATCGCTCTCATATAATATATAAGAATTTGTATTCTAGAAATCGTACCTTGAAAATCTGAGTTGGCTTTTTCCGCTGAAGTGATTTAGGCTCCTAGATCACGATCCGCCACCACCACTCCTGTTAGATCACGATCCGTCACCACCACGCTTGTTAGATCACGAACTGTCTCCAATGATCTTCCAGGTTATGACTCAGGTTCGATCTGCACTTGACGTGTGGGCGCCTTTATCACTACCAAAGCAACTAGCACGAGAAAATTTTTCTCTCAATAATGGAGAGAAAAATCTTATTCTCTGATTTGTATAAAGTGGCTTCTATTTTCTTTTGAGAAAATAAGCCTTATATATCTCCATTTAGTGAAAACCCTAGGCTCCAAATAATGCTCTAAATAAAACTCACGTTATTTTCTTTTTCAATAGGGGACCCACTGATGAGCATAATTTATATACATATTTTACCATTAATTATATAATTACTAGTTATTTTTATTTGTTATTTTTAATTAATTAAATTATTTTATTGAATAGGGGATTAATTGAAGATTATGGATAAAAAAGGATATAAGGGAGCTCAATTTTGGAAGCGTTAATTAATTGATTTTAGAAGCAATTAGACATACATGCATGTGGAAGTGAAGCCGAAGAAACCGAAGCTAGTAAATTAATTGATCTAGCACATGAAGAAGAATTTAAGCATAACATTGGCTTTAGCTTAGTTAAGTTACACGTCCACGGCTTTGTAATATTTGGAAAGCAATTTAAATGGGACCCGCACTTGGCTTTCATAATTGGAAAAGGAATCTTAAAGCAATTCCAAAGGTGGTCACGTGTGAGAGCTAAAGGAAATAAAAGGCAAGCCTTTTGGCTTTAGGATTTAAGAGATGGGGCCCATTTCAAAGATTATAAAAAGGAGTTTTGGCTTTTGGAGAAGGAGGCGGCCAGAGGACAGAAACAAAAGGCTGGAAGAGAGCAATCGGCAGTAGCAATATTTCGGCTTCCATGGCTGATTTTATTTTTTTTGTTGCTCACAATTCAAGTATGTCTAGCTAATTTTCTTATACTGAGGTTAAAGATGAAACCCTATTCAATAAAATAATTATCTTTTTATTTAATTAATTCCCTATATATGTTCTTTGATGATTATGGTTTTTATTTCACATGATTAATTGAATGTTAATAAAATCTTTTCATCAATTCTGTCATGCATTATTGATTGTTAGGATTAATATTCGATTAATTCTATGCTTGGATCTATAAAATTTATACATGATTATCTTTGATTTTATGTCTTTTATTAAATTGTTTACATGGAGTGCTTAGGAAACTTTGACTCTTTGTTATTCAATATGTTTACATGAGATTCTTAGATGTCATATTATTAAGCAGAAAAAGAACCTACATTAGATTTAATTACTTGGGCTTAATTGTTATATCCATGAGATGACATAGATTGATTTCGAGTTGTCACTCTAAAATTGGGGATTAATTAATAATTAGATAATTACTAGTTGAATAGTGGTGGATTCTGAAACCTTGGTAATTCTTATCTTATTGAATTCTCCTTTATTTTAATTGCTTCTTTAGTTTAATTGGTTTAATTTTCTTAAAAACTCAATTTGCTCAACTAGGTTAAAATTAATATTAATTTTAGATTTAAATTAGACTTTTCAATTTATAACAATCCCTGTGGGATCGACCTCGTTACCACTATTCTATCTCTAGATTCGTGCGCTTGCGAGTACATTAAAATTTTCACAACACCCACCTTGTAAAATAACATAAGGCCTCTTATACAAAAGCTAATTAAATGGAGCCTCTCACTAAATAATATATTTAGGCTTTTGACCCAAATAGCTAGTTATCTTACTTATTAGTCCAGTAGTGGTGCAGTCAATTAAATGAGCTAACCCGGGGATCATTTGGGAACATACAATAGTGGCTACAATAATTAGGCCTGTAATTAAACTAGCCCAATTATTTAATTCCAAATCTACTCCACTAAAAGATTGGAACTGACTTCCATAATTGTATGCTCGAATAATAATTCGTCCCAAGCCACATTGATTTCTTTACTGCACAATCCTTTGTACCACATCGTTAATTAAATTGATATCTCAACTGTCCAATCAATTTAATAACATCTTATTCCTTGATCCTTACTGGTTTTCTCTAATGATCATTTTCAACATACTAAATATGTTGACACACTCTGGCCAGAGAATTCTATGATCAAGTGTCGAAAACCCATCAAGAGATGTGTTGTACAAATTCTATATTGTTAATCCATAACTCCAATACTCATAATTGCTCCCACCAAGATACCGGGTAATCTTGACCACAAGGCTGTGTCGTGCCCATTGGTAACTCAAATGGAATAACAATTACAATCATGAAATCATAATTAACTCAAGATTAAGATTACAGTAAAATCAACGCCTATGAGATTTAATAAGTCTGACAGTTATTACAAAGTTAATTAAATCTCATATGTGATCCTGTTCAATGTAGTCGTACTACATCAATAAATTCATACATGATTAAGACAAATCATTCAATGAATTTATTACAGTCTATACCTAAATAAAGTGCCCAACTTTATTTATCAACTGTGAACTAAATTTATTTAATCATAAGATAACTTGTATTTATGTCTTCTGTGAATCCACATGGTGATCACATAAATACATATAATATGATTAAATGGACTTTAATACAAATATAAATGCAATTAAGATATTTGAATAAAATAACTCATTTATTTTATTAATCAGAAAAATTGTTTATTACAATTAAATAAACACATATGCTTTTAAAGAGCATATTATCCTAACAATCTCCCACTAGCTCTCAAAGCATATCTGGCATATTGCACATGCTCTAGGACTCTAAGTGCAGGTTATAAAGGTTTCCCACTAATGGCCATTGTAATAAGATCTGCCATTTAGCATCTAATGCCATTTGGGGTACTTTCATATAACATTTCTACACTATTCCCTTATAAGATGATACTTCCTTTCAATATGTTTTGTTTCTTGTGGTTCCTTGGTTCCTTAGATTGAGCTACCGCACCACCATTAGCACAAAATAGTTTAACGGGTGCAGTTACAACAGGTACCACCTCAAGATTTCGTAGGAACTTGCAGAGCCATATAGCTTCTTTTGCAGCTTCAAATGTAGCCACATATTCAGCTTTAGTTATTGAGTCTGTGATACAAGATTGTTTCACACTCATCCAACTAATAGCTCCACTTCCCAATGTAAACATATAGCCGGAATTTGATTTTCTAAAATCCTTATCTGACAAAAAATCAGAATTAGTATAACCCACTAGAATGAGTTCATCACCAGAATACACAAGCATATAATTTTTAGTTCTTTTCAGATACTTTATAATATGCTTGACTGCAGTCCAGTATTGAGGTCCAGGATTAAATTGATATCTGCTAACCATCCCTACCGCAAAACAGATGTCTGGCCTAGTGCAAAGCATGGTATACACGAGACTTCCCACAGCGTCTGCATAGGGAACTCGTCTCTTTCTCTCTATCTCTTCAGATGTTTTAGGTGATTGATCCTTAGAGAATGTAATTCCATGTCTGAATGGTAATAAACCAGTCTTGGAATTTTCCATGCTAAATCTAGCCAATATCTTATCGATATAGACCGCTTGAGACAAGGCTAAAGTTTTATTCTTCCGGTCTCGTAGTAACTTGATACCAAGAATATAACTTGCCTCCCCAGGTCTTTCATATCAAATTATTTTGCTAACCAAATCTTTATTGTAGTCAATACTCCTATATCGTTTCCAATCAGGAGAATATTGTCTACACAAAGAACTAGGAAGGCTACAAATTTTCCCTGAATTTTCTTGTACACACATGGTTCATCAATGTTCTGAATGAATCCAAGTGATTTAATCGCTTGATCAAATCTGATGTTCCATGACCGGGATGCTTGCTTCAATCCATAAATGGATCTCTGCAACTTACATACCATGTGTTCTTGGCCTTTTTGTATAAATCCATCTGGTTGCTGCATGTAGATGTTTTCTTCAAGATGCCCGTTAAGAAAGGCAGTCTTGACATCCATTTGCCAAATTTCATAATCTAGCACTGCAGCAATGGAGAGCAGAATCCTGATGGATTTAAGCATAGCAACCGTAGAAAAAGGTTTCCTCATAATCGATTCCTTCTTTCTGAGTAAACCATTCGGCTACTAATCTTGCTTTAAATGTTTCCACCCTTCCGTCTACTCCTCTTTTTCTCTTGTAGATCCACTTGCAGTCCATAGGTTTTACCCCATTTGGTGCCTCTACAAGTTCCCAGACTTTATTGGAATACACAGATTCCATTTCTTGATTCATGGCCTTTTTCCAAAATTTAACATCTCTATCTATTAGAGCTTCGTTGTAACTAGTGGGATTTTGTACATGTTCATCTGAGATAGCCATATAGGTTTCTCCCAAAAATATGTATCTCGCAGGTAACCTAGTTACCGTCCCACTACGACAAGGTTCTAAAAGTGATGGTTGTTCAAGGATAATCCTGTGCTGATCAGCTGGTTGTTGCTGTTCTTCCTGTTCTATAACAGGTGTTGAAAGCTGAGCATCAACCTGATCTCTTTTATTTCTCTAGTTTTACCTTACTCTTAGGTTATAAGTCATAATAGAGTCTTCCTCAAAGAAAGTAAAGAATATTTCTATAAATACATTCCTATCTTGAGGACTATAATTCAGACTTTTCCTTATTCCTTTAAGATACCTAAAACATGCAAGCTTCTGAACACGAATCCATCTTGTCTATCTCTAATTTTAGTAGAAATACTAGTAAACTCCAAATACGAATGTGTCTCAAACCATGTTTGTGACTTTTTCATAATTTCTTGGAGTAGTAGACACCGAGATAGATGAAACTAAGTTCAATAAACTTTGTAGTTTTAAATACTAGTATCTGGAATCAAAAAAGGTAAATGATAAACCACTTAGTATATATCTTGTCTTATCCAAAAGAATCTTGTTTCTCCATTTAATTACACTATTGTATTATAGTGTTCATTGACAACCAAATAGTGCTTGAATTCTCCATAGAGATATTCTTTGTTTCGATCATATCGATATTCTTTTATGTTCCTGTCTAATTGCTTCTGTCTCATCCATGTACTCTTTTGAATTTCAAAAGCAATGGAATCATGACGCACTTAGACAAACATAAATAAAATGAATATTCATCAACAAGTTTGATAGAATACTCACAACCTCTTATAACATGTAAACTGATTAGTCCGTATACATTTGTATGCGCTAAATCATCAAATACAATGTTATGCTTTTAGCTCAAACAGAGCATCCTTGTCATATTACTTTTCTAAATAAGATTTATAGAGTTACAATGATCAATCTTAATAGGCCAACAAGTCTATCATTAATCATTTTCTTAAAATCTTATTATAGTTTATATGACTTAAGCATAAATATCAGAGGTAATTTTGGTTTGAAGAAACATTTCTTTTCTTAGATAAATGCATATACTCTTTATCATTATATCTTACTTTGAATAGATCAATGGACTTATATGATATAAATTGTCTTTATAAATAACCAAAATAAATAATAAACAGAGGATAAAAAAATAACAGTGTACTCCTGTTTATTAAAACAAGTCACCGAAATTAATATTCCTCTAATAATTGGAAAAATAAAGACAAATATCAAAACTAAAGTCTTGTAAAATTGATCTAGTCTTTCAATTGATATAAACTAGCATGTCCTCAACTGCTGTTTGAAGCTTTCTTCACTTAATCTCTTGGTTTCCTGAAAACCAAATAAATGAATTATAAATAAGATTAGTTATCTCAGAATTCATTATTGTATGAATCAATAGAAATCTGAACTAATTAGGAAGCTTAAAGATTTCCTATACCTGATTTTAATAATCTTAGGACAATCTTTTTTCCAGTGACCCTTCTGTCCACATTTGTAACACTTGCCTTTTGGCTTGCCACTTCTTTTAGTGGACAGTTTGCCGATCCCAACTCTTGCTTGCTCATTCTTGTCTTTCGACTTAAGCCTTGAAGAGAATCCTTTTTCAGGAAGTTTTCTGCTATGATAGAATTCTTCTATAGCATGTAGTTCGTGCATTAATTCAATTAAGGTCATATCTTTATTATTTAAGATATAACTGACCTTAAACTCTTTGAATGTATCAGGTAAAGATTCAATCACCATGTTAATCTTTGATTTATCATTGATTTGAACACCATGAATCTCTATCTCATTCAAATAGTCCATCTTTTTGAGGACATGATCACGAACTTTTGTGCCCTCTTCCATCTTAGTATCCGTAATACGTTTTAATGCTGCTTTTCTGGAAAAATGGGTATTTTGCCCAAACATCTGATGAAGACAAGCCATTATTTCAGTGGTTGTTTCCATGCTCTGATGTTTCTTATGCAGTTTCACAGAAATCGAAGCCAATATATAGCGCTTAGCCATTTTGTTAGCTTTGCACCATTTCTCATAAGGCTCCCTCTGATTTCTATAATCGTATAACGATGGTTCAGGAGGGCAAGGCTGGGTCAACACATATTTGCTTCCCTTAGTAGTGAGAATATTAAATAGATTGCGTTTCCAATCTAAATAATTTTCGCCAGTGAGTTTAACAAGGATAAATAATAATGGGTTGATGGAAGACATTTTCTGAAAAAACAAAATACACATGCATAAATACTTTGAAACAATATTCACAATAAATAACAAAAATGCAAAAAACCATAAATGCATTTTAATTTATTGTAACGATAATCTAGTACTGCTTTGACAAGCTATCCGTTGGGGAAGTCATGTCTACACTTACTAGACCCAATTATCCATTAGATTATTTACTTTCATGTAAAGACATGATAAATAATTATCGTTATCCCTTTGGGCCTAAATTTATTAACAGAGCTTCATTGGGAAGGTTAATAATAAATTTTAGTTGAGTGTATAACCATTGTTTCAATCTACGTATTTTTCATATTAATAGTTGCCGTTGGGGTGAACAATTGATTGAAAAATATTTCAATTTTATCTTTCAAGAAGTTCATCAAATAAAATATCTAATATATATACCCTCCGTAGGGAGCATCACCCTATCATGAAGTCGAGGTATATATATAATTTTATTATTGAACTAACAATGGAGCCCGTGGGAAAAATTATCTTGAATTTTCCCTCTCCCACTCAATATTTTAAAATTGGTTTTTCCTTTTTAAAACATACATATTGTTAATTGCATGCTTCCTATAATATTATCTAGATGATATCAAATATTATTAAGCATATGCAAATTTCAAACAATATAATGAAATTCATTATTAATGAATGACATGTATCATTATGGATAGAGTGGCACTACCTATTCTATATGACATGTTATCATGGCATGTGATCATCCAAAACATAACATATAGAAAAACAATTAAATAATCTTAATTCATGGCTTTCCTAATAATGAAAAATACATTAACCCTAAGCCTAATCTTCATTGGGCTTCTTGTCAATGTCCATCTTCCATAAGCTTGTCTTTGTTAATGGACTAGGGGAAATTGGACTTTTAAATTTATAATTGGTCCAATTTTAATTTTTAAAGGAAATAAATAAATAATTAAAAAAATTTATTAAAATAAAACTTTTGGACCAAAAATAAATTTAATATATTCAATTTTATCTATGCATTTTAATCCATTAAGCCCAATTGAAATTGGGCCTAAAACTAGGATTGATCAAGCCCAAAACTATGTTTGAACTTAAATGCAAAAAATTAAAATTTTCTGCCCTAAAGAAAAATTATGAAACCATAGAGACCTCCATGATAAAAATCATGAAACCCTAAAATCATATTTTTCTTTCTTTCTTCTTCTCAGCCGCCATTTCCACAACGCACCAGCTGCTGTTCCCGGTCAACCGCCGCTGTTCAGAGACGCCGGCCAGTCTCCGTCACATCTCCGACGAGAAGCCACCATCGCCGCGTCACCGGAAGTCGACCAAACCCGCGCGCAACTTGCTGCTGGCCTCGGCAGCGTTGCTTCCAGCTGCAGCACATGCAGCGCGCGCCGCTGGCCAATGCTGGCCGCGCGTGCTGCTTTGCTGCGTGCAGCGCAGCGCGCGCCGCTGGCCATTGCTGGCCGCGCGCGCTGCTGTAGCATGCCCTGGTTTGCTGCCGCTGTCAAAATTTTCGGCCTCCGTAGCTCCGATCTTGAAAATTCGAGATTAATTTACAAATTTCTTAGGCCAATTTTGGCTTACAAAAATTCTATAACAGTAAAATAAATCAAGAGGGAAACATGGTGATAAAAAACCACCCCTCTTGTTACAGATCCAAAGAAAAATACAACGAAAAATCTAACTATGAATTAAGACAAACCAAAACATGCTTCATTCATATATTAAACAAATAATATATATCTGAATAAATTGTGCCACTCTAATACATAAATTTCAAGAATGATTTCATACGAAATTCTTATATATTAATATGAGATGGCTCTGATACCAATTGTTGGGGAAAAATTAGGTTTTTAAATTTTTATTAAACCTTTTGAAGATCGCTCTCATATAATATATAAGAATTTGTATTCTAGAAATCGTACCTTGAAAATCTGAGTTGGCTTTTTCCGCTGAAGTGATTTAGGCTCCTAGATCACGATCCGCCATCACCACTCTTGTTAGATCACGATCCGTCACCACCACGCTTGTTGGATCACGAACTGTCTCCAATGATCTTCCAGGTTATGACTCAGGTTCGATCTGCACTTGACGTGTGGGCGCCTTTATCACTACCAAAGCAACTAGCACGAGAAAATTTTTCTCTCAATAATGGAGAGAAAAATCTTATTCTCTGATTTGTATAAAGTGGCTTCTATTTTCTTTTGAGAAAATAAGCCTTATATATCTCCCTTTAGTGAAAACCCTAGGCTCCAAATAATGCTCTAAATAAAACTCACGTTATTTTCTTTTTCAATAGGGGACCCACCTTGTAAAATAACATAAGGCCCCTTATACAAAAGCTAATTAAATGGAGTCTCTCACTAAATGATATATTTAGGCTTTTGACCCAAATAGCTAGTTATCTTACTTATTAGTCCAGTAGTGGTGCAGTCAATTAAATGAGCTAACCCGGGGATCATTTGGGAACATACAATAGTGGCTACAATAATTAGGCCTGTAATTAAACTAGCCCAATTATTTAATTCTAAATCTACTCCACTAAAAGATTGGAACTGACTTCCATAATTGTATGCTCGAATAATAATTCGTCCCAAGCCACATTGATTTCTTTACTGCACAATCCTTTGTACCACATCGTTAATTAAATTGATATCTCAACTGTCCAATCAATTTAATAACATCTTATTCCTTGATCCTTACTGGTTTTCTCTAATGATCATTTTCAACATACTAAATATGTTGACACACTCTGGCCAGAGAATTCTATGATCAAGTGCCGAAAACCCATCAAGAGATGTGTTGTACAAATTCTATATTGTTAATCCATAACTCCAATACTCATAATTGCTCCCACCAAGATACCGGGTAATCTTGACCACAAGGCTGTGTCGTGCCCATTGGTAACTCAAATGGAATAACAATTACAATCATGAAATCATAATTAACTCAAGATTAAGATTACAGTAAAATCAACGCCTATGAGATTTAATAAGTCTGACAGTTATTACAAAATTAATTAAATCTCATATGTGATCATGTTCAATGTAGTCGTACTACATCAATAAATTCATACATGATTAAGACAAATCATTCAATGAATTTATTACAGTCTATACCTAAATAAAGTGCCCAACTTTATTTATCAACTGTGAACTAAATTTATTTAATCATAAGATAACTTGTATTTATGTCTTCTGTGAATCCACATGGTGATCACATAAATACATTTAATATGATTAAATGGACTTTAATACAAATATAAATGCAATTAAGATATTTGAATAAAATACCTCATTTATTTTATTAATTAGAAAAATTATTTATTACAATTAAATAAACACATATGTTTTTAAAGAGCATATTATCCCAACATCTCGTGAGATTAATGTTGCGTTTACTTATCAAAATAGAAAATCAGAATTCGGAATCAGAATCACTGACGGCGTTTACTTAGCAAAATAGAGTCAGGAATCGGAATCAGAATCATGGAGCCCATCACAATTTGGTAATGAAGAATGGGAGACTTCCCTTAAGGATGAGTCTCCCATTCCCAGAATTGACCATTTTGCCCTCCCTAAAATTCAAAATGCCCATTTTGTCCTCATTTATAATTAATTAATATATTATTATAATTAACAAATTAATATATTAATATATTAATAACAATAATCATTAATGATTATATTTTTTGAATAAATAATCACAATAATTAATATATTATTATTAATTAATTAGTATACTATTATAATAATTATTAATATAATTAATTCATATATTATTATTAACTAACTAATATAATTATTACTATTAATTAATATATTAATATATTATTAACAATAACTATTAATAATTATAAGTTTTGAATAAATAATCACAATAATTATTATATTATTATAATTAATTAATATACTATTATAATAATTATTAATATAATTATTATAATTAATTAATCTATATTATTATTAACTAACTAATACAACTATTACTATTAATTAATATATTAATATATATATATATATATTAACAATAATTATTAATATGATCATTATAATTAATTTACATAATAATAATAATAATATAATTAACTAAGGGTATTTGAGTAAATTGAAACAATTCAACTTATTGCGATTTCGATTCTAAGATAAAATAAACACATCAATGAGATTTCAGCTTATTTCCATTTCTATTCTTATAGCTCACGTAAACAACTTATTTTAATTCTTATTCCTTATTTTCATTCCAACTCATTCTCATTCTATCATATTTTGTTTTCAGCTCATTCTAATTACTAACAAGTAAACGCATTATAAATTCAATAGGGCCACTCCCGAAACATTCGATATCAACAATAATGTTTTAGTGTTGCAGTTGGGTCTAGCAGATTGGGCCTACTCCCGCAACTAGTTCCCGGTTCGTTTTGAAAGAACAATGTTATTGTTACTTTCAATAAGCTTTGTTTCGGGGTGGAATTCATATTTGTGTAATCATTAAACTTATTTAAAAAATGATAATAACAATTATCATTCAGGTCTCTTTAAGTTACATTTAATATAATTTATAATCAGAATAAATTTACTTACTAGCCCACATGGCTCCACTATTTTATTACTCATATTTACACTGAAAAGTTTAATTGTAAGTTACAATGCCGGTAACTTAAGAAAATTCTTATCATAAAGTTTTTGTTCTCATAAAGTTCTTATTGTTTCTTATTACTCGCAACAGCACACAACGTTTTAGTTATTGCGTCATTAGGTTTAGTTATTAATTGCAATAACTATTTTTGTAAGCTTACAAACTTATATTTGAAAGGGTAACTATCTACTGTCCACCAGTTTTTTTATATTTTTTAAAAAATTCACAATTTTTAATTTTTTTACTGAGCTTCACTTAAATTTATATTTTTTTGCACTTATCCATTGCCGTCTTCAAACCATTAAAAAAACTAACGGAATATTTTCCAAATTACATAGGTGAAATTACCATTATACCCTTATGACCTCAGCAGAGTCTTAACAGTTTGAAGACAACAGTGGACATGGGCAAAAAAATATAACTTCAAGTGGAACTCAGCAAAAAAAATTAAGAATTATGTATTTTTGAAAAAGTGAAAAAAACAGGTAGACGGTGGATAATTGCCCTATTTGAAATCAAGATATATTTATGCAACTGTTATTACTTTTAACAAAAATGTTGTTACTATTAACATAACACTTGTTACTGACAGTGAAAAATTCACAATTGTATTGCAATCTAAGATGGAATCAGGGGTGACTTTAAGTATAGACGAACAAGGTGATTGCTTAAGGCCCTATATTTTTTGAAGGCCTCATTTTTTTTTAGTATTTCTTAATAGTTCTGTAATTAATAAAGATCTTTTTTTAAAAATAAATTATGTATTGTAGAAAAGCTTATTAGACATCTTTATAATTAACATTTATACCACAACTAAGAATTGTTTTTTTTATGGAAAATCAATATTTGGTAACCTTAATGTTCAAGAGATATAATTAATAAAATTGTTTAGCCATTAATTCATTCATTATTAGTTTTTCCAAAAAAAAAAATTAAATTTTTTACCTTTTAAGTTTCGTAAAAAAATTAAATTCTTTGACTTTTAATATTCCTTTTAATTTCCATTAAAACCTTGTAATATAAAAAATCAATACATAAATAGATTTCTCGCTCTTTTTTTTTCAAAGAGAATTATTACATTCATTGATTCATTTTAAAAAGAAAATATTAGTTTCATAAAATATAAAGTGCATATCTATTATTTGATAATCAGTTCATCATCTCAACTTTCTGCTATTCTAAATATTCTATTTGAAAATAATATTTTTTTTATTTATTTGTTTATTTATTTTTGTAATAATTTTAATGGAAGTATAAAAGATATCTTCTTGGTTATTTTTTTAGGCTTGGTTTTTGAAAATTTTTAAGATCTCATTTATTACTATTAAAATTCAAGAGTTAAGAGTCGAATGAATTTTTTAGTCTTTTATATTTTTTTGAGTATTAAAATTGTAAAATAAAAAAAAAGGCCCCAAAAAAAATTTTGTCTAAGGCCCCATATACTCTAAAGTCGGCCCCGGATGGAATCACTATTTTCTGAAAAATCAAATTACATTTTAAAAGACCAAATTGACATAATTATAATTTGACTATTTTACTTTTATAATACAATAACACTAAAATTTTCCACAAAATTGTATACTACGTGATGTAATAATTTAGAAATTTAGTTTATGACCATAATAACTAACATTTGTAATATGGAACTTAATACTTTTCAACAACAAATTTCATTCGTAATCTTAAATAACTTTTTGAAGATTAATAATTAAAGTGATAAAATAAGATCAATAAATAAATTAAAAAATGATGAATTTTGCACAAAATAAAATATTAAATAAAGTGAAAGTTCGAATAATTTTGTGTCTGTTTCAGTGCTTTTACCTTATAAGGATAAAGTAAACCATTTATAGTAGGTTTTTTTTAAAAGGTTAAATTTTGATAGCTCAGATTATATTTAAATATATATGCTGAAAAGTTAAGCTCAAATCTGGAAAAGAAGACGTGTACTACAAGTCGTTTGGAGAAGTACATTGATAGAACAAGTCGTTTTGTAGAAGTATAACATGTCGGTTGAAGCAGAATCAGAAGCTACTACAAGAAAAATGACCTACAATGTAGGGGTGTTTAGAATTCAATCCAATTCACTCAATCCGTCTAATCCATAGAAATCTGATCCGTAAAAATCCAATCCATGGATTGGTGGATTGGTGGATTGGATTGAATTGAAAATTTGGTAATCCGCAATCGGTGGATTAGATATGGATTTATTTCTGTAAATCTGCAAAAATATGCGAATCCATAAAAAATAAAAAGTATTTATTTAATTAAAAAATAAAACTTGTAACTACGACATTATTACTTACTAGTAAATAAATAAGTTAAAATCTAGTTACGTTAACACTATATTATATCTTATCCGATAATAATATAAAATAAAAAATAATTAAATAAATAAATATAGCTTCCTAAATAGTTAATTTCCATGTACTGATCTAAACGAATGAGATTTTTTTTTTTCGTTTTGGTGTGTTATATTTTTGAAACTTTAAATGTATTTTCTATCTTTATTTAAATAATTAATAATTTAAATCTTATTTAATTTTAAATTTGATTGGTACTAAAGTTATTTTTATATTAAATTTTTTTATATAATTAGTTCGTGAATTGGACATAATTAAAAATTTTCAATCCACAACCCAATCCGCAAAATGGTGGATTGAGTCAAATCCGCATCCGATCTGCAGATGTATGGATTGGATTTAGATTGAAATTCACCAATCTGTGGATTGGATTGGATTGAAATTTTATAATCTGCGAAATCCTCAATTGGATATGGATTGATGTCCAATCAATAAAATCTGATCCGCGAACACCCCTAACAGGAATGGTTGATCCGATCATTTAGATCGAATTGATCCGTGCCAAATTGAATCTGAAATTTATTTCTAGTTTGATTCGATTTAGGTTGAAACTTTAAACCCATTTGAATTCACAATTCAAAAGGGATCAGATTATATTTCAATTTGGATTTAACCTGATCCGAATAACCAACCTAATCTTATTTCAACAAAGTAAATAAAAAAAAATCTCAACAAAATTAAAATAACACATATTTATCATTCGATCTAACCATATTAATTCAAATACATACAAATACAAACTACCCACTCATCTACAACTGCAGCCATGTCCTCCTCTTCCCCCTTTCTTCTTCTTCTTTTCTTTTTTTCTCTCCTTTTCTTTTGCCGCTGCCAAATCTTTCTTCTTCTTCTTGAAGTCGTCTTCTTCTTCTTATCTCCCCATTCGTTACTTAAGTTGCCGCCGTCTCTCACGCAACCATTCCTGTTAGGGGTGTTCGCGGATCGAATTTTGTATATTGAACATCAATCCATATCCAATCCACGATTTTGCGGATTAGAAATTTTTAATCCAATCCAATTCACGGATTTGTGAAATTCAATCAAAATCCAATCCATATGTCTGTGGATTAGATGCAAATTTGACTCAATCCATATCCAATCCACCATTTTGCGGACTAAAAATTTTTAATTTTGTCATATCCACGAAATAATTAAATAAAAAAATTAATATAAAAATGATTTTACTATAGATCAAATTCAAATTTAAATAATATTTACATAAATTAATTGTTTAAATAAAAATAGAAAATACATTCAAAGTTTTAACATGTAACACACCAAAAAGAAAAAAATCTCATTTGTTTAGATCAGTACATGAAAATTAACTGCTTAGGAAGTTATATTTATTTATTTAATTATTTTTATTTTATATTATTATTGTATAAAATATAATATGATGTGAATGTAACTATATTTTAACTTATTTATTTATTAGTAAGTACTAATGTCATATTTACAAGTTTAATTAAATAAATACTTTTTATTTTTTTGCGGACTCGTGGATTTTTGCGGATTTACAGAAGCAAATCCATATCCAATCCACTGACTGCGGATTTTTAAATTTTCAATCCAATCCAATCTACCAATCCACAGATCGAATTTTTACAGATCAAACGGATTGGATTCTGAACACCCCTAGGTTCCTGTCCACTCTCCTCTTTGCAAGCCACAATTTTATTTACTTATATTTTGTTAATTGTTAGTTAATTTTTATGTTAATTATTAAGTATAAAATACCAAAGATGCTACATAGTTAAGTTTTTTTATGGGATTATGAGAATTTATTTGTTAATTAAATAATTTTAGATGGGATTTGAGAAAAAATAAATCTGGTTAGGATTTATAACTAAATTGAACCCAAAATTATAACCCCGAATGTTTTGAACAAATTGTAACAGAACCGAAACCGATTTACCTACTTCTAATTTACTATTGGAGGGAAATTGAATTTTTTTTCTTGCTATTTTAAAAATGTTTAGCGTGAAAATTTAAATTTTATGAAATTAAAAACTACATGATAGGACTGATGTTATCTATCACAAATTTCCTTTTAAAAATTGATTATTCATTTTATTTTTTAATTTCATAATAAAAAGTTATGCAGTTTTAGCTTCTTGAATTTAAAATTTAAATTATAAAATCTACTCAGTGCAATCAAAATATCAAATACAAAACCAATAAAGTAAATTAGTGGACTAAATTATCTATCAAAATCACTATAAGTTATTCATCAAAATATCCAAAATACTTATAAATTCCCAACATACAATCAAAACTCATGATACAATAGTTAACAAATATTCCAAAGTCAAGCCAACATAGCTAGCAAAGACCGACCCAAAACCACAAAAGCTAAGCAAAACGTAGTCCATTATTTCTAGCCACAAAATTCAATTGAGTGGTGATATTTGAACCCTTATTATGTTTCACCAGCCCTCGCTTTTCAATTAGCCCCATTAAAAACTTTAAACTAATTTTTTTCTAATTTTTTTCCCTCAACATACAACACCTACTCCCAAATTTACCTTATTATAATTTTTATCTTTTATTTTCCAAGCACCCACCATATAAAACTTATAAAATCTATTTAAAAAAATTCTCATAATCACTATAATCTCTCTTTTTCTTTTCAAAAGTTTTATCCATCATTATTATAACCATTAAAAAGTTTTGATATTTCTTCATCATACTCTATTGAGTACTGTAAATTAATTTTTTTCATGATTACAACAGTAGAGTATACAATATTTGAAAAGAAATAATAATTTATAAAATTAAAAGAAATTATGGTTTAAGAAATTTTAATAGCTAAATTAGGTATCACTAAAATTCATCACGTGAGTACACTTAAAAGTTATTTACCTTTCTAAGTCATTTCATATAAGGATAAAATAGGTATTAGTATAAAGTGATTAGTGGGAGCTAGTGAGATATAATGAGGGTCAAATATTACAACTCAATCCAACTCCAAAGCCGAATAAAATGTATGCCACTTCCACAATTACTGTTACAGGCGTAGAAAAAAGAAGAGAAATCCTTCACCTTAATACAGAATATAAAATCGTGATATTTATAATTTTATTTAATAAAATTATGATATTTATTTATTCATTTAATAAATGATAAACATAAAACAATTAGAATTTTTTAATTTTAAAATATTTGTAAAATCATAACATTTTATTTTTACTTCTTATTAAAAAAATTTATTTTGATATACTTTGGCCCACGTGCTATTGATATGTATGTATGTATGTATGTATTTTTGTGTGTGCGTGTGTGTGTGTGTGCGTGTGTGTGTGTGTGTATATGTGTATGTATATGTAAGCTATAACAATTTAAATAAAATATAACTGCTTTCTTAAGGGACATGGATAATCATTAAAATACACAATTTCTCTTATAGCTTAAGAGTTATGTATGTATGAGAAGATTTGATTAACAGACCATGCTATACGTATTTCACATCATCCACAATCATGAGTTTAATACATTAAGAGTTCTTAAAAACTTCTTTGTCTCAATAACTCTTACTTATAGTGATTTCTAGTTTAACAACAGTTCTCTTAGAATTACTTCTACAAGGACCAACAATAGTTGCCTCTACATTAACCTTAACAACATGAGCAGGGTGGGGACTCCACTTCTAATGCATCTTGGATAGTTTTTTCTCAGCAAAACTTTGTCTAGATTTCTTAAATCTTTGAAAGGCTTCCATCACAAATTCTGCCTTTGCAACCCTTTTCATAGAGTAAGAATTTTTTCTTATAAAAAACATACTTGTTATAATATATAAAACTGAGCAAAATAAAGTTAACAACCGCAAATTTGTAGATTTGGATAGATAAATAGCAACAACCACCATAGATTTGAAGCTTTGAGTAGAAGAACAAGTGACCACAAATGTGAAAATTTGAATGGAAGAACAAACCACCAAAGATCTAAGGATTTGAATGGAGAAAATAAACAAAGAAAATTAGAAGGAAATGAGGGGGAAAAACGTTTCGCCCAAAAAACAGATAGTAGAGCTGATTTTCTGGTGAAAGAAAAGTTGAAGATTCTCCTGGATGTTTAGAAAGGAGAAACGAATAATTGTGGGGACAGTGGTTTTAATCAAGGAAGCAAATAGGTTGGCACCAACAAAGTATGACAGAAGATCTTTTGAGCCTCTATATAAAGCCATTACCATTGTGGTTTGTTTAATAGAGCACAAAAAAAAATCTCTCTCCGTATCTTGTTCTCTAAAATTTGTTACAAACTCTACCCTGCTTTTCTAGTGAATGTAGCCTGGTTAATTAGCAGGACTATTATAAATCCTTGTGTGATCTTTGCTTCTTTGTTGCTTTGCTTCTTTTGATTTTCTTTGCGTGTGTGATTAAACTGTTGGGATTATGTGCTCTTTTAAAGCATATTAATTTATTTTCTGATTAATAAAATATTTGAGATATTTTTCAATTGCATAAATATATTGAATAAGGTCCGTTTAATCATATTATATGTATTTATGTGATCATTATATGGATTCAACAAGTTATCTTATGATTAAATAAATTAAGTTCGCAGTTGATAAAAAGAGTTAGGCGCTCTATTTATGTTTAGACTGTAGTAAATTCATTGAATGATTTGTCTTAATCATGTATGAATTTACTGATGTAGTTTGACTACATTGAGTTGGATCACATATGAGATTTAATTAACCTTGAAATGACTGTCAGACTTATTAAATCTCATAGGCATTGATTTTACTGTAATCTTAATCTTGAGTTAGTTATAATTTCATGATTATAATTGTTATTCTATTTGAGTTACCAATGGGTACGACACACACTTGTAGTCAAGATTATCCAGTATCTTGGTAGGAGCAATTATGAATATTGGAGTTATAGATTAACAATATAGAATTTGTATAACACATCTCTTGATGGGTTTTCGGCACTTAGATCATAGAATTCTCTGGCTAGAGTATGTCAACATATTTATTATGTTGAAAATGATCATTAGAGAAAATCAGTAAGTATCAAGGAATAAAATGTAATTAAATCGATTGAACAGTTGAGATATCGATTTAATTAACGATGTGGTACAAAGAATTATGCAGTAAAGAAATCAATGTGGCTTGGGACAAATTATTATTCGAACATATAATTATGGAGGTCAATTCCAATCTTTTAGTGGAGTAGATTTGGAATTAAATAATTGGGCTAGTTTAATTACAGGCCTAATTATTGTAGCCACTTTTGTATGTTCCTAAATAATCCCCGGGTTAGCTTATTCAATTGACTGCGCCACTACTGGATTAATAAGCAAGATAACTAGCTATTTGGGTTAAAAGCCTAAATATATTATTTAGTGGGAGGCTCCATGTAATGTACTTGTATCTAAGGGGCCTTATGTTATTTTATAAGGTAGACCTCTATGACAAGAAAGAAGTAACGTTACTTTTGGTTTATTATTTTTAATTTAAATCAAACTTGGTTTAATAGAATTAAATAATATAAAAAAATGGAGCCTAGGATTTCCACTAGATAGAGATATAAAAGGTCTTATTTTCTCCTAAAAGAAGGGGTAGCAGCCACTTTATACAAATCAGAGAAAAAAATTTTCTCTTGCTAGCTGCTTTAGTGGTGATAAAGGCGCCCACACGTCAAGTGCAGATCAAACATGAGTCATAATCTGGAAGATCATTGGTGACAGTTCGTGATCTAACAAGCGCGGTGGTGACAGATCATGATCTAACAGGCGTGGTGGTGACAGATCGTAATCTGGGAGCCTAGTTTCACTTCAGCGAAAAAAATAATAAAGATTGTTCATCTTCTCATATTTTCAAAGTACGATTTATAAATTACAAATTCTTATATATTGTATAAGATCGACCCTAAAAGATTTTATTAAAATTTAAAAAAATTAATTTTTCTCCAACATAAACTTTAGTTCTTAATATCATTCATCAGCCTTTAACTAAATTAGGCTTTGGGGCGATTGATTTGGAATTTATATCCCAAATCAGTCTCAACTATATAGTTAAGGCTTAATCAAGTACAACATTAAAGAATATTTATTTTATTTTTTGTTAAATGGTTCATGGCTTCATGCATTCATAGCATAACTGGTAAAATTAAAGTGACAATAATCATTACAAATTACGACAATGAGCTAACAAGTATCGTAAGAAGATGGATTACTTGTTAAGACTATCGTAAAAAATAACATTGAAAGTCCTATTTAAGAAATTTCTCTTTTACTTCTTCCTTTAATTTGTATTGTCATGGGTACAAAGAGCAGAGAATGAGTTATGATTTACATTGCATTTCTAGAAATTGATCGATGAATTGTATTATCATGTAATACGTGAGTCTTAGTCAGAAATAAAATAAATTTTTGATGATATTCAACTTATTAATTAGTTAATAAGTTTGGTTTAATAAAAAAAAAGCTAATAGGTTTGACTTTTTCATTTGAAGTAAAATGTTGAACAGTCAGCCGTTTCGTGGAAGGTTAAGCCGCGTCGATGGTCAACGGTCAACTTCAATGCACATTACCACCAGTGGAGGCTTCTCCAAAAAAGTTTGACTAATTCTTCTCGATATTCCTTCATTCGCTTTAAGATTTTTGCTCGATTTTTTCTTTTAATGTAACTTCTAATTATTTATTTATTTTTTTAAAAATAAGACTGGCCAATTGATTTATAAATACGAGAACCATGTGTTTGTAAACCCTATATTATAGATTTTATTAATAATATTATTATACACTTATGCACATTATCAAGGGGTTTTAGAATCGCTTTGATTGGTCATCTGTGTTAATTTTGTGGGAGATGCTAAAAGATTAATTTAAACATTGACCACAAACGCCTTTTAAAAAAAAATTAAAATTAAATGAAAATAAACAACATTTATCTGCAAGATTGTACGAATAATACTAAAGTACTTGTATCTTATATAATTAAAATTTTATGACCACAAAATAACTTTTGGATTTAGCATCTATGTATTATCAAAAGTAGAAAGTAATTTATAAAAATAATTTAACGTTTTCAATAAGTATTCTATTGGTTGTTCGAATTCTTACATTTAGTTGAAGATTTTCCACCACATTTAAATTGCTAGTGTTTAAAATGTTTTAAAACCTTTAACCAAGCATGTTAATCCATTTAAAATATCTTAATAAGCCTTTGGCCTAGTGGGAGAACTCTTGCACTCACAATGTGTGAGAGTAAGGGTTCAAGTCTTCAAAAAAATATTATATGGGTTAGTTTCAATTCTCCCTTAATTATGAAATAATTAGACAGTCTTTTCCCTTATGAAAAGTCTCCATAAAAACATTATAACGGTTAGTTTCAATTCTCCCTCAATTATGAAATAATTAGACAACTTTTTCCCTTACGAAATATTTAATAACTAGAATTATTTTATACAGTTACGTATGAGTGCTAAATATGGGTTTTTGTTTTATGGCTAGTTCCTGTCCTAAATATTTTGCTTAATGCTTATTGTATGAATAAAACTGTTTTGGGAGTATGGTCATTCATCCTGCTAATTAATCTTGCCAGACCTATTAAATGTTAGATTCTCTTTCGGCGATGCCCCATATATATATTGGTTGAATTAAGGCGATGAAGCTTATATATAGCCTTTCTAAAGCTAACCCTGGTGAATGGAAGTGTTGATCGGTGGTGTTCCTTTATGTGACCACCTTGGTGAGTAAGTTTCAAGATTTCTATTAGTCAAGAAATGATCTTCTTTACGTAGTTTAATTAAAAAATTAATTATCCTGGTTATTGGGACAACTTATGAGGGGGTGGTTTCCTTTTTTAGGGGTGTTTGCGGATCAGATTTTGCGGATTGGATATCAATCCATATTCGATCCACGATTTTACAGATTATAAATTTTTAATCCAATATGATCCACGGATTAATGAAATTCAATCCAAATCTAATCCATACGTCTACGGATCGGATGCAGATTTGACCCAATCCATATCCAATCCACCATTTTGCGGATTGGTTTGTAGGCTAAAAATTTTTAATCATGTCCTATCCATGAACTAACTAAATAAAAAATTTAATATAAAAATGATTTTACTACCGATTAAATTCAAAATTAAATAAGATTTAAATAAATTGATTGTTTACATTCAAAGTTTCAAAATATAATACACCAAAAAGAAAAAAATCTCATTTGTTTAGATCAGTACATGAAAATTAACTACTTGGGAAGCTTTTTTATTTAATTATTTTTATTTTATATTATTATCGGATAAGACATAATATGGTGTTAATGTAACTATGTTTTAACTTATTTATTTATTAGTAATTATAATACCATATTTACAAGTTTATTTTTTAATTAAATAAATATTTTTATTCTTTTGCGGATTCGTGGATTTTTGCGAATTCACAGAAGTAAATCCATATTCAATCCACTGATTGCGGATTTTTAAATTTTCAATCCAATCCAATCCACCAATCCACGGATCGAATTTTTACGGATCAGACGGATTGAGCGAATCAGATTGGATTTTGAACACCACTATCTTTATTCATTTGCTAGAAAGTGATGCAATCCTTGATATTTAATTTCTAAGCCGTGCTCGGCTAGCTAACTCTTCTCCGCCTTGGGTGCTTAGAAATCATTGGATCAATTGTTCGGTTTTTTACTCTCAGATGCAATTCAGGTACCCTAATTCCTATAGGGAGAAAACAAGTCCCGCCGACTCTTTCAACTTCAGGTGTCACTTATCCTATTCTTAAATGAATATTTTTTTCTTTCTCCCCCGAGAGAAATGGATTGTTCTTAACCTTAAAATAAAAAAACTGTGGAATTAATGATGCAATAATTAACTAGTTTGTTATGTGTTTGATTTTCTAGCCTTCTAGGAATTAGTGAAGTCAATAATCTTTCTAGCTGTTCATGTACACAACACGTTTGTCAATCTAAAAAAATGCATAGCTCAATAATATTTATTCCATGCTCTTCCATATAGACATTCTTCTTTGAAGTCGCAAAGTAACGTATTATTAGGTAATTATTGGTTGATACTAAAAATCTGGCCACATATGAAGAGTTAAAGAAAGAATTGTTTCATTTGGGGGACAAGTTGTGAGAAAACTTGATATGCTCGGAATTTTTATTGTTAAGAGTAAAGAGCTCGATGGTTAGAATCCTACAAAACAATAACCTATTAGGGATCACTGGGGGTGTTATTGGCGTAGACCCTTTAGCCAGAGATTGAGAGTGACATGATAACAAATAATAAAAGAGAAAAAAAGAGAGAAGAGAAGGCTTGGAGGTATTATACCCCCTTCTCCAATATACTTTTTATCCTCTCCCTGCACTTGAGTGGTGTTCTCTTTATATAAGAGAGATAGTCAAAAGTCCAATTAAGTTGGGGAAATTTATCTCTTATATATCTTGCAGGAATCAGATTTGAATTTGTTAGGGATTGATGTAGAATGGTTGCGTGTCACGAGTAAGGTACCTTTTGGAGAACATAACTTGGGCCACATGTGTCTGTTTGGGGCATATAATATACCATTTTAAAGCTTGCGACAAGAGGAATTAAAGTTAGAACCGTTTTGGGCCATGCTCGAGCTCAAATTTTTTTTTTCAGTTTTAAGTTATTTTCCTATTTTTTCCTCTTTTAAGGATTTTTATATTCTTTCTAGATATCGGAGAATTTTGTTATAAAATATTTTAACAATTTGTTAGAATTCAAGTGTGATATTTTTGGTAAGGGCATTGGTGCTGTTCTTTCTCAAGAAGGACGACTAATTGAGTATATAAATGAAAAGTTGAATGAAGCACGGTAGAAGTGGTCTATTCACGACCAAGAGCTTTATGTCATCCTTAGGGCATTCAAGTTGTGGGAGCATTACTTGATTTAGAAAGAGTTCGTGCTTTACAGTGACTATCAAGCATTGAAGCACTTTAATGCTGTGGGAGCATTAGAAGTGGTCTATTCACGACCAAGAGCTTTATGTCATCCTTAGGGCATTCAAGTTGTGGGAGCATTACTTGATTTAGAAAGAGTTCGTGCTTTACAGTGACTATCAAGCATTGAAGTACTTTAACAGCCAATAAAATTTGAGCAAGTTGCATGTAAGATGGGTGAGTCATATGCAGAAGTGCACTTTTATTGTGGAGCATAAATCTAATCAATAGAACAAGGTGGCAAATGCACTTAATAGGAGAGCAACTTTACTAGTAACTCTTATCAATGAAGTTGATGGTTTTGAATGCTTGAAAGAGTTGTATGCTAAAGATGAAGATTTTGCACATATATGAGATCAATGCATTAATCATTAGAATGAAGAAGATTTCCTTATTCAAAATGGGTATTTGTTCAAAACTAATCAGTTATGTCTGCCTCAAAGTTCTTTAAGTAGATTACCGTGAGTGGTATGGAGGAGGATTGGGCAAATATATTAGTCGAGATAAAACCAAGGCACTTATGAAGGAGCGATATTATTGACCACAATTGAATAAAGATGTATTTAAGGTTATACAAAGGTGTCAGATTTGCCAAGAACGCAAAGGACATGCCCAAAACACGAGATTATACATGCCATTACCTATTCCAAAAAATATTTAGTTGGATATGTCCTTGGATTTTATGTTAGGATTACTATGCTCAAGGATTGGTTGAGCTTCTATATTAGTCGTGGTCAATATGTTTTCAAAAACAGCACATTTTATTGCTTGTAAAAAGACTGATGAAGCTGGTTTATTTGCACATTTGTTCTTTCAAGAGGTGGTACGTTTGCATGGTGTTTCAAAGACTATTACTTCTAATGAGAATGTGAAGTTTATTAGTAAGTTTTGTAACATCTCTGGATAAGTTCTGTAAACAATTGTAGTTTGGTAGGCCTTTCATCCTTAACAGATGGCCAAACGAAGGTGGTTAATCGCATTTTGGGCAATACATTATGTGCGTTCATGGTGACAAGCAACAAAGCTGGGAAGCCATCTTGTCTCCGATTGAGTTTGCTTACAACAACATGGTGAATCGATTTGTTGGCAAAACCCCTTTCGAGATTGTCTACACTTGTTCCCCATGCCATGTTTATGATCTATCTATCAAGCCAATAACAGTAAGAGGGAGTAAAACAACAGATAATGTGGTAGAAAATGCTTTTTAGATTCATGCCGAGGTACGAGCTCATGCGAACAAACATTGAAGCAAGAAAGTGTTTTAGGATGGTGATTTATTGATGGTGCATCTGTGGCGAAGTTGTTTTCCTAGTATTCGAACTAAATTGCAGATGCACAAGTGTGGAACGTTTCGTGTGGCACGGAAGAGTAATGACAATGGTTATATGCCCCAGCTACCAGATAATTGGAATTCTCTCATATATTCAAGTAGCTGAACTGTTCAAATATCATTTGGATGATAAAGCATTGTACAAGGCAAACACGAGGATGAGTTCTTTTCCAAGTGATGTAGGATGGTTGCATGTCACGAGTAGGGTCCCTTCGAGAGGACATAACTTATGTTACAGGTGTCTGTTTGAGGCATATAATATATCGTTTCAAAGCTTATAACAAAATGAATCAAAGCCAGAAATCGTTTACATTGTTCTGGCTGTGTTCGAGCCTAAAATTCCATTTCTTTCTTAGTTGTTTTTCATAAAGACTAAAACCCTAGTTTTCTTAATTCAAAATTATTTAATAAACTTTATTATTTAGAAACTTTGTTTGATCTATCTTTCTACCTATAAAGTTTTCATTTTTTCAACGATTAAGGCTTGTATTATTTTATCTTATTTAGATTAGAAAATGTTATTGAATGTGGTTCTGTGGCTCCTCGAGCTCGAGGGCCCATTAATTTACGTATCGGTTCGATTTAGGTAAACATATGGGTATAACATTATTTTTTCCTTTTTAATATTATCACAAATTTGCAATCTATATATATATATAATGATGTAATTCACTAAACAAATGTGAGATCTATCTCAATTTTATACACATTTGTAGTATTAAAACAAAAAATAAGTGTGAATCTGCAACATGTAAAGGTGAAATGTACTCTATCGTATAAATATTTGTAAGGTTTGAATACCATATATATAAAAAATCTATTACAATTTCCAATATTAGAAAGTAATACAAGACAACATATGTTGTATGTAAAAATACATTAGTTAGATTCATATAAAAAGATTAACATAAATAATCTTGCTTAAAACCTAGACTCCTTAAGCAATGTATGACCTATGTGACAGACCCTTCCTAGAGTACTTGAGCTTACCAATAAGCCACTTACACACTTATCACCGGCTTATAATAATTAACAAAATTCAAATAGTGTAATAATTTTATGTAACAACAAAAAATAAGTAAATAAATAAACTTGAGGCTTGTAACATTACATTGTCCATAAAACAGATTCGCTGCTTTCTCAATAGTCCTTAGGTTATAACAGCGTCTGTCTCCTAGGATCAACGGCTTCTAATAGTCTCAGTAGCATAACTTTACTATTCCAATGAACTTCAAACAACTATTTAAACTCTATCACACCAAAGCTTAAAACTAGAGAGAATTTATTAATTTGATAGAGAAGAGTAAAAATCACTTGGATTTTGGTGTGTTTTGCAAATGAAATTGGAAGTTAATTTATAGAGTTCGTGGAAAGCGTTTTGATCTAGAAAATTAAGCACTAACTTGTGAATTAAATGTTTGAATTTATAATCCAAAGTAAGATGTGTAATTGCTTCAATTAATTGCAATCCTTATTCACTGTATTTCCCTTTAAACAAAGCCATATTAATCCTTAACATATTTTTTAATCTCTTGCAATTGTAATCAATTTTTTGTAGTAGTAATTGTTCTGACATATAATTGATATTGCTATTACATGTTTCATATCTAATTTTATTTTTAGTTAAACTACAATGCTATATAAAAAGGAAAAATAGAATTTTCCTCCATTTTTTTTAAACCAATGGGTACTTTTTAAGATTTAATTTCTCGCTCACCCAATTATAAATTTAAAGAGATCATGAATCATCTGCATAAGTGTATTTCCTCAATAAATATCTTGCTCAAAATTGGCCTTAAAATAGCTATTTTATGTTATTTTAAAAAAAATTCCCACATAAATGAAATTTGGTGAAAATAGAAAATCAGACATTTTAATATCAAAATCATATCAAAACTTGTATAGGAGAGGCATGTTTTATCCTTTAAACCTTGTCTTCTGAATATATATTTACTTTATTGGTTGTCTAGTAGACACGATGTCATTGAACTACTTTGTCATTCATTTAAGCAATGATACATTTCACATAAGAATCCTTACTAACATAATTGAGTTCTCATTGTTATGTTTGTTTTGGGCCTAAACATCTGCATGGTTCTGTAAGAATTTTTAATAATTGAGCCCTAAACAATTTCATTTAAAGTAGCCTCGTTTCTCTTTCACGTAGGCGATTTCTAAATTAAAAGAACCCCCAGTTGCTCTACTCTGATTCTCGGTGCTTAACAATAATTAAAAGCACAACTTACTTTTTTCTCCTACAGGCATCACTATTTTATCATAGGGATGGATATAATGGTAAATCCTATAGTGATCCAACCATTTTATAATTAGGTTGTCCCTTTGATCCTAGATCTTGGGATCTCAAGTCAGCTAAGTGTGGTTTTCTTTCTTATAAACTTATTATTTTATGCACTTTAGTTTCATTCCCCTTGATGATTTCTCAGCTAGCTCTCTATTTAACCCTTTGATTAATAAATCCGCAATGTTAACATTTTCATATAAGTCAATAGAAATAACTCTAGTAGGGTGTAGTTGTCTAATGGTATTATGTTTACAATGTATATATCTATGAATTACAATTATATGTATCACTATGCGTCCTTCCAATTACTGATGACTAAGCAATGAATACAAATTGTTGACACAGGCTTTGGCCAACTCAGAATACCCTTCAAGAAATTTCATAGCCATTCTACTTCTTCACCATGTTTATTCAATGTAATGATTTCAAATTTCATTATAGATATGGTTATCACAATTTGTTTAAAGAATTTCCATGAAACAACTGCACCTACTAATGTAAACACATAACCACTAGAAGAATTTGAGTCATTCACATGTGATATCCAGTTTACATCACTTTACCCTTCTAGTACAACCGGATATCTAGTATAGTGCAGCCCAAAATTACAAGTCTAGTGCAAGTACTTGAGTACTCTAACTATTGTCTTCCAAAGGTCAACCCCTAGATTACTCGTATATCTACGAGCTTACTCACTGTATAGGTTAAATCTAGTTTTATAAAACTTGTCAAATGCACCAGATTCCTTATCACTGCAGAATATTCTAACTGAAGATACCCTCTTCTCTATTTCCGAGATAGATATAAACTTACATCTAAAGGAGTTCCAGCCACAATAGTTTCATCTTTGTTAAATTTACCAAGAATTTTATGCACACAATGTGATTGATTGAGAATAAGTCCATTAAAATTATTTGAAACTTTTATTTCTAAAATGACATCTATTAGACTTATGTCTTTTTTGTCAAACTTAAACTTTAATATATTCTTGGTAGATCTGACTGTTTTATCATCATTCTTAACAATTATCATGTCATAAACATAAACACACAAAATGACATAGCCATTTTTTGTATCTTTAATTGTTTTTCGTTATTCCCGGTGGTTATCATGTCATAAACATAAAGGCACAAATGAAATAGCCATATTTTGTTGCCACATATATGTCTAGTGGCTCTAGAATCAATAACCCAATCCTTGTTTCCAGCAATCACGTTCACCTCAGAGACAACCACTGCAATAATGACGTCTTCTCCTTCAGCCACATTAGCATTTGCAGAATTTTTTTTGTCTCCATTTAACTGAGCTTTGTTCGTACATTGAGAGGCATGATGCCCAATTTCTCCACAAACAAAACAATAACCTTTCTTCTCAACAATCAGATTTTTAGGTTTATTAGGGTTGTTTTGCTTTTTATTTGGTTAAAGGGTATTTTCAATTAGATTTGTTTTGAAATGTAATTCCTTGGCATTATAATATTCATATTTAATTCTATTCTACTTAATCCTAATATGTATGATAGTATCTTCAATATTAACTTGAATCTACATATGATTAATAGTTTTAATAAAGTAAAATCTAAAAAAATAATAGTAATAAGACCAAAATTAATTTAGTAAATACTAATATGTCGATATATTAATAAATTATTAGTTTATGAAGAAGTTCCTCATTTTGAGAAAAAAATCACGTTGATAGTATTTATTTACCTCTATTTAGTACTTATTATGTTTTATTTAAAATAGTGGTTAGATGTCTTATACTAATAGTAGTTAGATTATTGTAGAGTTTTTATTTGTCCGTATTAAGGATGACATGCAGCACATCTTCATTTGTATAGTAAGTAGGTCCTATAAAAAAATGATTTGTTAAAATTATTATCTTATAAATTTATCAAATTATTATTTATCAAGTTTGGCCCTAATTCAAGGCTGGAAAAAACTACTATTTAATTGAGGTTATCAATTTACCAAGTATTAATTTATCGAGGTTCTACTTGTATAATCTTTCCATAATTCTAAAAGTTTCTAAATTAAACAACTAATTACAAAGTGTTTAGGGAGTTTCATTCCTCCCTTTTAATATTGTTAATCAACAGATGGTAGACATGAGTTTGATCAGATATAGATTTACCATCTATTAGCCTTCAGCGCAAAAAATACCAATATAATATTGTCGAGTCCCAACATATTCAATCATGTATTTTTTGTTAAGTAGTTCCTAAATCTCGTATGCATCTTTATAAGGATAATAAACATTTTAAAGGGAACTAGAAAGAGTGTTAAGTATTATGTACCTACAGATCTTATTGCTAACATTCTAAGTTTGTAGTATTTTGTCATAATCTTTAGTTGCTATTGGCGATATTGCAAGGTTATGAACATCCAGTACGTCGAAGACCTTTTCTTGCTAGTGTTTGAAGTGATTTCCGTAGCATGGTTCAACTTTAGAAATATCTAGCACGTTCTTTATTCTAACAATAGAGAAACCATTTTAAAGGAAGCAACAATGGTAGCATTGGAGCGACAATTACTGTAGGATATATCAGTGGTGTTCGGTCATTAATTTATTCGGCCAGCTTAAGAGCTTTTCAGAATAGACTCCACTTTTGGGCATGGTCTCACACACGCGAGCCTCCTCTTAATGGGATTGTTAATACTCTAAACTTGTTGTCTATAAACCAAATGAATAATATTTAGGATCCCCACATTTGAGTCCCAACTTGAGTTCTAATATTATGTAACACTTATTTATTAGATAATAAATGTAAAATTACTTAATACTCTACTCTATTATCCAATAAATAAACACCATAAATATATATAGTTGCTCTTCTTGGGATATAGGGATTAAACACAATAATAATCAGCTGAATTACAAAATTAAGTGATTTGCTTGTGTAAAATGGTTTGTAAGAAGGGTCCAACTAGCTTGCAACCGTGATTTGGTACCTCATTTTTTGTCTTTTTATGATCCAACCATTAGATTCAACCCAAGAGTTGCAAAAGCTATTCCAACGGCAATGATACAATTACTTGGTTATTAACGCTGCAGTCCCTTTTGTTTCATAAAAAAATAAGAAAAGGTTAAATTTTAAGATTTTGACACATAAGTCCATCAAAATATTTTATGATCTTTATATAGGTCCAGATAATTTAATAAATGAATATATTTAGATATACAAAAATATGGATGGATTATTTTAACTTGTTAAAATACTCCCCACATCCATTTATTTAAAATATCAATTACAAAAAATCTCATTTTTTAGTATAATTTTTTTAAAAATAAAATACCCATTTAATGTTTTACCATTTAAGATAGTGTTACTTATAAGGATAAATAATTATTTTAATTAAATAAATGAAACTTAACTTTTATTTCTATAAATTTGCTAAATATCATATAACCTTATAATTGTTAGCATAAGATATAAATTTAGTCTAAAAAATTTATTCAAAGGGTCCCCTTAGGGAAAAAAATTAATTATCATATGATAATTTGGTTGGCACCAACTCTATTATTCTTAATTTACCTATCCATGCCAAACACTATATTGGAATTAAATTTTAGTAAAATAAACATATGTCACCATCTTTAACCGCATTCAACAGACCCTAATTGTTTAGATTTTGTTATGGAGAGCAAGATATAGTTCTTTTCTTATTATAGTAGTAAAAATAAATAAAACTAAACACAATAGATTTCTTTTAAGAGAATGCAAGCATTATTTTTATGAGATTTTGTGTTCAAGAAATTAATCTAATTATGTGGTTAGAAGACTCTCTATTTTTTGATATTTTTGAAGAATTATATGTTGGATAAATGAATAAATTAAGATCAAAGTAGAACAAAATGATTGAGAAGAAAATCGAGAGAGAATAATTTTTTAGAATTTTAAAATTTTCATATTTTAATTGGGGTTTATTTTGTAAAATTATTGAAATTTATAGTTTTTAATATTACAAAAAACAGTAGAGATTGCTGAAGAAAATGTCAAATAAATTTTTTAGAATTCTACAATTATTATATTTTAATTAGGGCTTATTGTGTAAAATTTTCAAAATATATAGTTTTTATTATTTACCAAAAACAATGAGGACTATTAAAGAAAATGTCAAAATTAGGTGTTTAGTATAACGGAAGCAAGATAGTTCCGTCTCGTAAGAAAGATAAGGACAATTAAATTAAATTAAATTAAATAACGGCGTTAGATCAAGTCAAACCTAACATGGGGTGGCAGGAATTTTCTGTCAAATATAACAACTTGGCCCTACATGTTATATTGTTATATACGGATTACGGAACAATACGAGGCTCGTTTCCCTCAATTTGACGAAACGAGATAATTTGTTTGTATCCAGGATTACTAATTAAAACATTAAAAAAAAAAAGTTTACTGTGAAAATTCAGACGCGTCTATATTTTGACTGGCTGTTTTGATTGACCTACTTTTCAGTTCACAAAAAACCTGTTCATAATCGTTTTCTGATACTGTTTAATTTTTGTATCTTAAATGATACAATATATTTACCATTTGAATGATAAACCATAAAGATCAGTAATTAATTATCATGTCATTCTATAAGATTATCACATGTACATAATTTACTATAACAGTTAAAATATAATTTTTTTTTCCCAAACCTTATAAACCTAAAATTACTCTTGATGATATTATCTTGAAAACTGCTTTTGAAATAATTCTATTCATTAAATTTGAGAACAAGTTTGCTAACATATTGATGTGGGAAAGGATACAGTGATATAATTTCAAACTTACATAACTTGAAATTGCAAATGTCTGAATTAGGTTGTTAATATGTTGATCCGAATGAAGCGTTCACTCAGAGGAGGAGAGAAAATCAAATTTCGCATTCGAAGTCAACTTAGTTAATTTTACAAAATTTTAAAGATTGTTATCTTTTAGTAAGAATAACTTTGTTATTCTCTGAGCTTTCCTAAACAGTTAACCTCAACGTTTCAGGCTATTGCTCCGTTACAAAGGACGTTGATTTTTACCTTTAGGGGCTTGTAAGGTTTGTCGTAGATAATAAGAGCTCAGGGGTTACATTGGGGACGAATTCGTAGAAGTGTTAAAAAATTCAGAGTCAAGGCATAATGGGATACTGTGAACGAAAAAGAATAAAGAGATGGAACGTTGACGAAATAACAGCACGGCACTCTTGTTTTATCATATTTATTAATATTTTTCAATTTAGGCTGCAAAAGTGGTTTTCGTTATATAAGCACTAACATATTTTGACACCTCATGATCGATATATCTAACCTGTAACTTTATAATACCATAGATAAAATGTATTTGGTCTATTTCTTGTAGCAGTCTTGAAATGACGCGCACTTTATTTTTGAAAATATGTCCATGCGCAAGAGTGTTGTTTCATCAACGTGAAAAGTATGGAAACTAATTCCTATACTTAATTTTTATTTAAAATTTTCTATTCTCATATAAGTTGCTTGTGGATTTAGGGCTAATTTAGGATTATAATGGCTGATAAAATAAATTATTTCTGTTGTGAGGATAAAATAAGTTACTAATTAAATAAGCAGTTCAATGTTTGGTATATTGTATTTGTTAATTTTGTGAACCAATTACCAGAAAAGATTAGAGTAAAATGGATCAAGAAACAAAGAAAGAAAATTAACCAACTAAAGAGCTTTAACCAAAACGACACTGTTTGAAGGAGAAACTCACACGCTCTTATTACTCAAACTGATTACAAACAATCATACATCCAAAAGGAGATTACAAGCTTCCAATCAAAGCAAGAATTACAGAAATTGGAAGAGAAAACAAAGAGTAATTACGCACACACCAGAGGTAGTTCGTCAACCTCTTTTATACTGAGATTTCTGGCAATTTTCCAGAAGCACTCCTAACGACCATAATAGACTTTGCCACGTCAGCAAAGTATTTGCAAATAGAACCCCACATTGGATGCTATCTGCACTATAGCCCAGTAACTCTCTTTCGTTTACAATTTAGTCCCCAAAGTCACAACTCAATTCTTTACGATCTCCACCTTGCAGATCAGATTCAGTTTGAACAATCATCAAAGCAACATCGAAAAAACCTTCAACAACCGGTAATTCACTCTTGAATTCAGTTTGAGTTGGGCAAGACACCCATTAAGTTCACACAGAACTCAAACTTTATAGTGGGAAGCACTTTGGTAAGTGCATCTGCTGGATTCATATCAATATGAATTTTAGACATTGATATAGTCCCTTTGGCAGCTTCCTCTCTACTGAACTGCAGCTTTACGTCTATATGCTTAGTCCTCTCATGGAAGACTGGATTCTTAATTAACTGCAGAGCACTTTGATTGTCACAGAAAACTTAAACTATTTTATGATCCAACCAAAGTTCATTGAGTATCCCCTTAAGCCACATAGCTTCCTTTACTGCCTTTATGGTTGCAACAAATTCAGCCTCAGTTGATGATAAAGCTACGATTGGCTGCAAGGTTGCTTTCCAGCTTACTATGCACATGTTCAACATAAACATGTACCCTAAAATGGACTTTCTTTTGTCTAAATCACCAGCAAAATCAGAGTCTACATACCCCACGATTTCACTTACACCACTTCTTGAATTCCCATACAGCAAACCACATGTAGAAGAGCCCCTGAGATACCTCATAATCCACTTAATAGCACCCCAATGAGTTTTATTAGAACAACTCAAAAACCTACTAACCACACTTACTGCAAAGGCTATATCTGGTTTGGTGTAGACCATTGCATACATTAGGCTTCCCATAGCCTAAGCATATGGTATCCCATCCATTTGAGCCCTTTCAGCTTCAGTGAGTTGAGCAGCTGACAACTTAAACTGAGAACCAAGAGGTGTCAGAAAGGTTTGCTATTATGCATATCAAACCTTTCTAAAACCTTCTTGATATATTTTTCTTGACTTAGAAATAAAGTTCCAGCAGCCCTGTTTCTGAATATCTCCATTCCAAGAATCATTTTTGCACTCCTCAGATCCTTCATTTCAAACTCACCTTTCAGCAGATTCTTTAGCTTTTCTACTTCAGATTTGTGTTTGCTTGCAATTAGCATATCATCTACATAAAGAAGCAAGTATATAGCTCCACCTTGATCTAAGCCACTATAATAAACACAATTATCAAACTTGCTTCTGTGATAGCCATTATTTAACATGAACTCATCAAATCTCCTATACCACTGTCTAGAAGATTGTTTGAGTCCATATAATGACTTATGCAGTAAATAAACATGGTCTTCCTTCCCTTTGTGTTCAAAACCTTCAGGTTGCTTCATCAGTAGATGTTCTTCAAGATTTCCATGGAGGAAGGCTGTCTTAACATCTATTTGCTCTAGCTCCATATCCAGCAAAGCTACCCTAGCTAAGATGATTCTATAGAGATGTGTTTGACCACATGGGACAAAATTTCAGTGAAATCTATGCCCTCCCTCTGTGCATACCCCCTAGCCACAAGTCTTGCTTTGTACCCAAAGGGCTCAACCTCTGGAATACCTTCATTCTTCTTAAAGATCCACTTACAACTGATCAACTTCCTGTTTCCTGGATTTGGCACAAGTGTCCAGGTTTTATTTCTCTGTAGGGAATCCATCTCTTCTTGCATGGCTGCAAGCCACTTATCACAATCCTTACCACTAATGGCTTCAAAGTAGCTTTCTGGTTCCTCAATTGCTATTTCATCAGCACTTACTAATGCAAAAGCAATTAAGTCAGCATAACTAAGTCTGTCTGGTGCTCTGGTTTGCCTTCTTTCCCTATCTCTAGCCAGCTGGTAATCTTGTAGATCAGTTTGTTGCAAGGTTGGTGACTCAGTGTCTTGATCTTCAGTATGCACCATGTCTTCACTATCAGAGGCTAATCTTTCATGACCAGAAAACTCTACCTTGAGTTTTGGTGATTCAGCAGACTGTTCAGAGTCATTATTAGCAAGAATATCAGCATTACTAGCTGCATTGTCTTTCAACAAAGCAACCTCATGGAACACTACATCTTTGCTGATAATGCACTTCCTTTGTTCACCACACCAGACCCTGTATCCTTTGACTCCATCTGGATATCCAACAAAGAATCCTTTCAAGGCTTTAGCATTCAGCTCACCTTGATTGATGTGTACATAGGCAGGGCATCCAAAAATCCTAAGATTTTCAAACTTTGGTAGTCTTCCAAACCATATTTCTTTTGGTGTCTTGAAATCAATAGCTGCTGATGGGCTTCTATTCACCAAGTAGCAGGTTGTACTCACTGCTTCTGCCCAGAAGCACCTTGGAAGCTTTGAGTTGATAAGCATGCCTCTTGTTTTGTCTACTATAGTCCTATTCATTCTCTCAGCTAGGCCATTTTGCTGAGGGGTGAATCTGACTATTTGGTGTCTCAAAATGCCATGCTTTTGACAGAAGGTCTCAAATTCCCTGTTACAAAACTCCAGGCCATTGTCTGTTCTTAAGGCCTTTAGCTTCCTACCACTTTGGTTTTCTACCAGTGTTTTCCAGACTTTGAACTTCTCCACAACCTGATCTTTTGTTTTTAGAATATAAAGCCACACTTTTCTTGAGTGATAATCTATTAAAGTCATGAAGTATTTGCCCCCTGACAGTGATGACACCTGAGCTGGCCCCCATAAGTCAGTATGTACATAGTCTAATACATGCTCTGACCTATGCATTCCTTTTGGGAATTTAGCTCTATGTGCTTTACCAAAAACACAATTCTCACAGAAGTCAAGACTACCCATCTTGTCCCCACATAATAACCCTTGTTTTTTTAGTTCTTGTAGCCTTTTCATACTCATATGAGCAAGCCTGAGATGCCAAAGGTTAGTTTTATCTACATCAGATTCTACTGTCATTACAGCATTTGCAGGAGCAGAAGAGCCAATCAACATATACAACCCATTTTTCTTTTCACCTCTCATAACTATAGTGCCCCCTTTAGTCACTCTTATCCCCCCATTATCTGAATTGAATGAGTACTTAGAGTTATCTAGCATGCCTAAAGAGATAGGGTTTCTCTTTAACTCAGGAGCATGCCTAACCCCATGTAAAATTCTTATGACCCCATCAAACATCTTAATTTTGACTGATCATATCCCAACAATTTTACACCCATTGTTGTTACCCATGAGAACTCTACCCCCATCAATATAATGATATTCATGATAAAGTGACCTATTGGGACATATGTGAAAAGAACAGCCTGAGTCCAACACCCACTGACCTTCTAGATCACCTTTTGAAGCTATCAGGAGATCAGCACTCTGATATCCTTTATCTGTGGAATCATCTGAGGCTACAGCTGCATCTCTAGATCTTTCTTGACTTTCTTTCTTCTTTTTCTCTGCACAATCTCTTATGTAGTGCCCTTCTTTTCTGCAGTAGAAATACTTCCTTTTCTTCTTTTTCTTGTCTGTATTTTCTTGATTCTTTCCTTGCCCCTTCCATTAGTTCTTACCTTTCTGATCCTTCTTCTTTTCTTTTCTAGCAACCAATCCCTCACCATTACTTTCATCATTCTCATTCCTCTGGATTTCTTTAGAACACAAAGATGCTTTAGCATCTTCCAAGGTCAAAGAGGTTCTGCCATACAACATAGTATCTACAAAACCTTCATAAGGCTTTGGCAGTGAACTTAGTAGAAAAAAGGCTTTGTCTTCATCACTTATCTTCACATTCTCGACCCCTTCGAGATCTAGGATGATCTTGTTGAAAGTGTCGATGTGATCCTGAATTGAGACTCCTTCCCTCATTGAGAAGGTGTATAGTCTTTTCTTCAAGAATAGTCTATGAGCTAAAGACTTCTTTATGCACAAAGCTTCAACCTTGTTCCAGATTCCTAGGGCTATCTTTTCTTCAGAAATTTCTCTCAAGATTGAGTCACTGAGACTAAAGATGAGAGTATTGTGTGCCCTGTTTTAAATCTGTTTCCTCTTCTCATCGGACATTGAAGTTGAAAGAGCCTCTGGATCATCTTCCTCAAGAGCAGATTCAAGCCCCTGATGCACAAGAAGGGCCCTCATCTTCAGTTTCCAAAGTGAGAAATCACCACCAATGGTGAACTTCTCGATTTCATGCTTTGGAAGAGACATCACTATAAACCACCAAGGCTCTGATACCACTTGTTAATTTTGTGAACCAATTACCAGAAAAGATTCAAGTAAAATGGATCAAGAAACAAAGAAAGAAAATTAACCAGCTAAAGAGCTTTAACCAAAACGACACTGTTTGAAGGAAAAACTCACACGCTCTTATTACTCAAACTGATTACAAACAATCATACATCCAAAAGGAGATTACAAGCTTCCAATCAAAGCAAGAATTATAGAAATTGGAAGAGAAAACAAAGAGTAATTACGCACACACCAGAGGCAGTTCGTCAGCCTCTTTTATACTGAGATTTCTGGCAATTTTCCAGAAGCACTCCTAACGACCATAACAGACTTTGCCACGTCAGCAAAGTATTTGCAAATAGAACCCCACATTGGATGCTATCTGCACTATAGCCTAGTAACTCTCTTTCGTTTACAATTTAGTCCCCAAAGTCACAACTCAATTCTTTACAATATTGTTATGATTTCTATAGGTTTAAAAAGCAAAGTATATGGTTTGGTAAATTTATTAAAAAAAATATAGGTTTAAATTATCTTTTATCTGTGTATTAAGGTTTATGAAAAAAATAAGTTATAATTATCCTTTTGTTAAAACATTAAAGTTATACTATGAATTTTAAAAACTGTGGTGATTTATTTTATAAACTACTTATAAAAGCAACTCTCTATACATTTTTAAAAATTATTATTAAAATAAAAAATTTATAAAATAAATAGTTTTAAAAAAAAATATCAAATACCAATATTATTAGATCTTATGAAATAAGATACTTATAATATTTCAACCACAATTTTCAATGGCCTCATTCAAGACACCCACCACTTATACTAGAAGTTAATGAGTGAAAGTGAGAGTAAAAAGGGAAAAGAGAAAAATACATGACTCAAAATATCGTACTTATTATCAAATTGAAAGTGGAAAGTGATGACACCCCACTTAGTTGATTTTTTAATTATAATTTTATCTTTAAATTTAATTATCAAATAATAATTCATAAACTAAATGAATTTATCTAATTCTCAATACATCATCAAGTTTTAACCTACAATAGTTTACATTTGCCTAAAATTAAATTAATTTTTTATAAAATTATAAAAAAAATTGGGACTTCTCTATAATATTGTTAAGAATATTATCCTTTCATCTATATTATTTTAAAAAATTTGATAATAAAAATAAGATAATTAACTAATAATAACTTGTTTACGGACATTTCCCTCTCTCGTTTTGTGATGATGCCCCGCTTAGTTGATCTTTTCTTAATAAAATAACAATTTTATCTTTAAATTAATGATCGAGTAATAATTCATAAACTAAATGAACTTATCTAATTCTTAATACATCATCATACTTTAATCTATAATATTTTACGTATGCCTAAAATTAAAGTAACTTTTTATAAAATTATACAAAAATTTGGGACATCTCTATAGTATTGTTAAGAATATTATTCTTTAACAAGGGATAGGATCAAGTAAAACTTGATCCAAAGGTTAAAGTGATCCTAATGCAACAATTAGGCACAATTTAAGTGAAAATTAGTTATTTCTCTAAAAAATTCAGCTATATAAACAGTCAATGTGTCATTTTAATTGGATTACACAATTAATGAGAGCAAACACAGATTATTTTGTAGATCCTCCCAGAAGGACATCCTAGCCCATTCAAAAACAGTTTCATTTTCATTTTTCTTTATTTTCTCATGAACCAATCTTGATTTGAGCATCATAGTGTTTTTGGAAGGCACTAAACCGATGCTTGGAGCTTTTAGAGCTCAAAGACAACGAAGGACAGATCCGGTCATTTCGCAATCAAGATTTCTTTATCTTGAATTGGCCTAAGCTAAATTCCTTAATCAAAACTAGGGGTGGCAATATAGGTCAAGATTTGTTTATTCGATTCGATTTGATATGAATTCAATGGATTTGGGTTTGAAAAATTAATTTGTTTAATAAATTGGTCAAATTTGATTCGATTTGCTAAATAAACGAATTAAATATGGGATTAAGCTCACAAATTGTTTAAAATTCATTTATTGAACAATGCAATAAAAATAAGAAATCTTACAGAAAAGTCACTATGGTTCAAAAATATTTATTTTAAGGATTTTAATTCTTATTATTATTTTTTTAATGGATTGGTAATTTGAAGTTTAGAGTTGTGGAGTTAAGATGTTTAAAACTTTAAATATTGTAAGGACGATAAATTTATGATAATTTATTTTTCTTAATTTTCGTTGTTTACTAATTATTATTTGATATATAATATGATAATTCTAGTTGAATGAATTTAAACAAATCCAAATCTAATTCAATTTATTTATTCATTTGATTAAACGAATAAATGAATATTCGTTTAAAAAACGAATCGATATCTGAATAAACTATGATTAGTTTAATAAACGAATCGAATTTGAATCTAATTATTTTGACCCAATTCATTTAATATTCAACACGAATTCTTATGAATTCGTTTTGGCCTCCAAATGAAAACCCTTTCAAGTTGAATTGTGAACATTCCAAAAGTCAATGATGAAGCCATATAATCTTGCTATACATCCTATTTACCAGCAAACAATGATTTCGTATTTTTAGTAACCGTATATTTCCTTTTATATACTATAATTTTTTGTGTTAAAAAAAAAAATGAAAATTTTCTGGTCCTAAGGTCAGGTTTGACCAGCATATCACTTTCCTACAAGCTTCTTCTGAATCGCGTTTACATTCAACTTTCTTTATATATATATATATATATATATAAACCATATGATCATCAAATCAGAAATGCATAGACATTTTAAAGAGATTAGACAGCCGCTAACTGTTTGATAATAATCTCTTTTTCTCCATGCAAATATATATCACTCAAAATTAGTAACATACGAGTAGTCTTTCAATTGACTGAAAATTCTTCATATTCATTCATTCATTCATTCAATTTCATGAAAAAAATGAGAAGCGAGGAGGGCAGAGGAGGCTATATTGAAAACAATTCAGATACTGAAAGTATTGGCAGTGACAAAAGCGCATTCAGCGGACCGCTTGCCAATAAACGAGCTTCCAAGAAAAGCGCCCGGTTCAATCTTCCGCCAGAAGCAGCAGTCACAAGCAGCAGTAACAATAACGATGATGGTGGTTATGTAGAGATCACACTGGACATACGTGATGACTCTGTCGCAGTTCACAGCGTTCAGGGCGCACTTCATCACGAAGATCCTGAGTTGTCACTGTTGGCCAAGAAGACTTTGGAGATTAATAATAAATCTTCATCATTTCGGTCGTCTTTGTTCAGAAACACTTCCTCGCATATCAAGCAGGTCTCTCAAGAGCTCAAACGCTTTGCTTCCTTGACACGGCGACCCAGCAGCAGGCGTTTTGATAGGACTAAATCCGCTGCAGCTCATGCTCTTAAAGGACTCAAGTTCATCACCACCAAGACGGGAGCTGCCGGAAATGGCTGGCCTGCCGTCGAGAAGCGGTATAACGAGCTCGCCATCACGACCTCCGACGGCCTTCTTCATTGCTCGATGTTCGGCGAATGCATAGGTACTTGCTGGCACAACGTCTTTAACAGTTCAGGAGATCTAGCTCAGATTATGAGAGCTAGGATCCTGATTCATGTCATATAGGATCAATTACTTATTCTGTTCTTTTATTTTTAATTTTGACAGGGATGAACAAGGAGTCTAAAGAATTTGCGGGTGAGCTATTCCGAGGACTTTGTAGAAAGCATAATATAAGTGGTGATTCTATCAACAAAGCTCAGCTCAAAGAGTTTTGGGACCAGATTTCCGACGAGAGCTTTGACTCCAGGCTCCAAACTTTCTTTGACATGTAATTCATTTAACTACTTTATTAATTCATATCAGTATAAAATCAAATTGTATATCTTGATTAATTATTTTTACTAACCGTCTTTGATTAATTATTATATAGGGTCGACACAGACGCTGATGGAAGAATCACTGAAGAAGAAGTCAAAGAGGTAATTAATTAAGCAAGTTACGCATACATACTTGGTCAAAAACGCTACATTTTAAGTTTATATATATGATTTCTATTTCTCTGTGTAGATTATTAGTCTGAGTGCTTCTGCAAACAAGCTCTCCAACATTCAGAAACAAGCAGAGGAATATGCAGCCATGATTATGGAAGAATTAGACCCTGACAATGCCGGATACATCATGGTAATTTATTTTCTAATTAATTAGATTAAAAAAGAAGGATTTTTTTTAAAATTTTATTTAAATTGAGTACGAAATTTGGCTTTTTGTCGCAGATTCATAACCTGGAAACATTGTTGTTGCAAGCTCCAAATCAATCTGTAAGAGTAGGAGACAGTCGAATTCTGAGTCAAATGTTGAGCCAGAAGCTGAAGCCAACCCAAGAAAACAACCCATTACGAAAATGTTATCAGAAGATTAAGTACTTTTTGATGGATAATTGGCAAAGGGTTTGGATTATGCTGTTGTGGCTTGGAATTGTTGGGGGTTTATTTGCCTACAAGTTTGTGCAGTACCGAAACAAGGCTGCTTATGATGTGATGGGCTATTGCGTTTGCATTGCTAAAGGAGGAGCAGAGACACTTAAATTCAACATGGCCTTGATATTATTACCAGTTTGCCGAAACACCATCACATGGCTCAGAAACAAAACTAAATTAGGACTTGTTGTCCCTTTCGATGACAACTTAAATTTCCATAAGGTAATAATTAATATCTTTAACGGATAAATCCAAATGTACAGTTTCAATGTCATTTTTTTTTCTTTTTTAACCTTTGATATAAATAATAATATGCACGTGAACGTAGGTGATCGCGGTTGGAATTGGGATTGGAGTTATATTACACGGCGGAGCTCATCTAACCTGTGATTTCCCGCGACTCCTCCACGCGACTGAAGAAGAATACGAGCCAATGAAGCCTTACTTTGGGGACGAGCAACCGGATAATTACTGGTGGTTTGTAAAGGGAGTTGAAGGAGTAACAGGGATCATAATGGTGGTGTTAATGGTGATAGCATTCACTTTGGCAACGCCTTGGTTCAGGCGCAACAAGCTCAATCTGCCAAAACCACTTAAAAGACTCACTGGATTCAATGCCTTTTGGTACTCACATCATCTTTTCATCATTGTCTATACCCTTCTCATTGTCCATGGAATTAAACTCTATCTCACCAAGAAATGGTATCAGAAGACGGTAAGTGATCAATTACCTTACCACCAGTTCCTTTGTTTTTCATTTTCATTTAACTTAATGTTAACTTCCTTTTTCAATTTATTTATCGACTGCAGACATGGATGTATCTGGCTGTCCCGATGGTTCTTTATGCTTGTGAGAGATTGACTAGAGCTTTGAGATCAAGCATCGAGCCTGTCAAGATTCTCAAGGTTTTGCAACTATATATTCCTTAATTTTATTGTTAATTTCAGTGTGTTGCAAGTTAATTTGAGATTTCAGTGTGTTGCTAGTTAATTTGAGACATAACGAAATAATAAGATGAATTAATATTATGTGAAGGTTGCTGTTTATCCTGGAAATGTCTTGGCATTACACATGTCAAAACCACAAGGCTTCAAATACAAGAGCGGACAGTACATGTTCGTAAATTGCGCTGCCGTCTCACCGTTCGAATGGTATTGAAATTGAAAAATTAGTTTATTATTATTTATTAAATTAGTTAATTAAACATTAATTAATTAACAGCACTAAACTATCAATAATTGGTGTGACAGGCATCCGTTTTCCATCACATCATCACCAGGAGATGACTACCTCAGCGTTCATATCCGAACTTTGGGCGATTGGACTAGGCAGCTTAAGACAGTTTTCTCTGAGGTTTGTCAATTAAAATTCTAATTTCATTATGCTTAATATTATTAATGTGCTCAGTTACTTAACTTTTTTTTTAATCTTATTTACACTATTTTATGTGATTGTCTTTGGTTATTAGGTTTGCCAGCCTGCACCTGCTGGGAAGAGCGGTCTTCTTAGAGCAGAAAGGGAAAATAACTCTCGAGGGTATGTATTCTTTGTTTTTTCCTCTTTAATAATTCATCAATGAAATTAATGTAAAATATTTGACAGAATGTTGACATAGATAAGATAAGACAAATACCTATTTAATTACTTAACTAAAAAATAAAGTAAATCTCAACTAATTTCGCTTATATTTCTGTTAGCGTTCTATCAAGATTCTGTTTGTGTCTTTCTCCTTTTTTTAATTAAAATTTATATCTTGTGATGTAGCAGGTTTCCAAAGATATTAATAGACGGACCATATGGAGCACCAGCTCAAGACTATAAAAAATATGATGTAGTGCTACTAGTGGGGCTTGGAATTGGGGCTACTCCCATGATCAGCATAGTCAAAGACATCATCAACAACATGAAATCAGAAGACAACAATTTAGAGTCAGGATTAACAGTAAACAACAACAACAAGAATTCATCATTCAATACAAGAAAAGCATACTTCTATTGGGTGACAAGGGAACAAGGTTCATTCGAGTGGTTCAAAGGCATAATGAATGAGGTGGCGGAGATGGATGAGAAGAGGGTAATAGAATTACACAATTATTGCACAAGTGTGTACGAAGAAGGAGATGCCAGGTCAGCGCTTATAGCTATGCTTCAATCACTCCATCATGCAAAGAATGGTGTTGATGTTGTTTCTGGGACACGTGTCAAATCTCACTTTGCTAAGCCAAATTGGAGACAAGTTTACAAGAGAATTGCTCTTCATCATCCTGATTCTAGAATTGGTCAGTTCTTTTTCTTCAACTTCGCTTTCACCTACCTCCACCCACTGTTCTTTTTCTTTGTCTACCACTAATTAATTTCCATTTTGCGTGGAATTAAATTTCTAAGATTTGTTCATATCAAAAATAATTTCTAAAATTTATTTATTTGATGTGTGCAGGAGTATTCTACTGCGGTGCACCCGCACTAACAAAGGAGCTAAGACAACTAGCCTCGGATTTTTCCCACAAGACTTCCACTAAGTTTGAATTTCATAAAGAAAATTTTTAAAATTAATTAATTTATAGCTTCATCAATTGATTAATAATATTATTCTTGAACTTGGAAAGTTTTTTCTTTCTTTAGAAAGGACGGTCCTCGGACATTAGTAGCCACTTGCAAATAGAAAATACGTACACTCAAATGGTCTGACTTTTCTTTTCTCTTTTTTTAATCACTCTTTTAAAAAATAAAGAGGGTGATGCCCCTTCTAGTCTTCTAGAAGAGTTGTTCAGTTTTATAGATATTCCAAAGTCCAATCTTACAGCTGTTCAACGTATTGTGTAATTCAATTCTTTTTTAATTGTTGACTGAATTGAATATGTAATGTAAACATATTCAGAGCTCCATGCACGCATGTGAATTTTAATTTGGATGAACGTTAGTTTCACGTCTTATCTTATGCAACAATTGGTAAAAGAAATCAATTCTCTTATCAAGTTGGATAAATTTGTACTAAAATTACGTTACAATAGGACGTGACCTGTATATATATCTTTATATGGTAGTGAAATAATAAGATAATAATCGATCAATAAATGGTAATTCATTATAAAACGATATCATCACATATGGCATCATAAGCGAAGAATAAATTAGAAGAATGATAAAAGTGTTGGATAATTCACATATGTTGTGAATAATATTGTACTTGTTCGTATATATCATGAATAATATTATACTTCCTAAATAATATTCTAATAGACCCTAAAGACATGATTGAGTAATTTTCAAATAGTGTTATTTATTTGGTTGTTAGAATTCAAATTTTGAGGAGGTAAAAGTTTAAAAAATAAATTTAAGCTTAGCCTACCTCTTATTTAAAAAAAAAAATTCTAATATTTCAATCGCAAATGAGGTGACATTAATTCATTAGATATTTGGAAGAAGTAACAAGTAATTTTATAAAGTTCAGAAAATTGATCATCTAATTAATAAATCATGAATGTCGCATCATCAATACTTGGGATGAAAAAATTGGGATAGTACTACTTGGGCAATATAAAGAGTGTGTTTAGTATGCTGAATTGAATTGAATGAGATATGCTAGGATATGTTTAGAAAGAATCGTAATTAATATTATATTGTGTTGATATAATTCATAATTGAATTGAATTATAAATGATAGTTTTATTTTTAAGTCATAAATGATTTAACTTATTGTCACAATACGAAAATATTTTTTAAAAATTATGATTTTGCATTTTCAAAAGATATTTAATATTATAATTCATATATTATCTAATTTTCTCTTATTATTCTAATAACTAAAAGATTTATTTGATAATTATCAATTAATTTAATGACTAAATGTAATTTAGTTTAACAAAATTTTCCTAAGTAATTATCCTACGAGGGGCCATTAGACAAGTTTTTGGCATAATTGGGAATTAAATGGTAGGTCCCACTGCAGTTAATGATGTGGTATAAAATTCTATCCAATATGAAACAAATATGGGATTGGACAAAAAACTATCCACCACCAAACATGCCAAAGTAGTTTACTCGTTGTTTGTTGAATCTATAGAAAATATATAAATATTAATCGTACTCTTCAAAAAGGGTGGGCCAAAAACTCGTCACGCCGAAAGAGTTGAATTAAACCGACGGTTTGATTTGGTCATAAATCTTTAAAAAATCAGATTATTAGTAACAGTAAAAAAAAATGTATATTTGGTTTGGTTATCAATTCAAATCATAGAACTGAAAAACTGAGATGTTTTAGTAATTTTAATAACAATTTACACGTCATAATTTAATTGGTGATGTCAGAATCTTAACATACACTTACATATATTGCTTTTACAAATTCGTCATATCTTCTCTAACAAATCAGACTCTAGATCTAAAGTAAAAATCAATCCTTAATTCACTCCTTAACAACCGAAAATCAAATTAAAAGTCAATTTCGGATTTCTATAGAATGGAAGACAGATTTTGAAGTATAAGATGTCAACGATGTAGTGCTAGAAGTCATTGATGTAGAACAAGAGGTTGCTTTGGGCAAAATTAAAAAATTGCTTTTAGTGGTGGATTTGAATATTTGTTTGTTAATTATTGTGTTTATGATGTATTTATTATGAGTTCTGTAATAAAAGAAAATTACATATTAAGGAAAAAAAATTAAATGAGGCCGTAATGGGCTACAACATTGAAAAGGCCCTATAGGCCCAAATTTAGTTCGTTTTGTACTTACATTTTTCGGTTCGATTTTAATTTTTAAAAAATAAATCGATTTCGTTTGGTTCTTTCAATTCCGAGCCGGACCGAATTGAGCTGCACTGATTCGCACCCCTACCCTTCGAAGTTTGTATCCCATTCCAACTGATATGAAAATTAACATGTAATTTTGTTCAAGTCGTCAATTCATTCTTCATCTTTTGAGCTGGTAGGCCGCTGGCCCTAAGCAAGTGTTCTCATCTGACCAAAGATAGTCTCTATTTTTTCATATTCCCCTCAATTTCCTTGTCCATAAGCTTGTGGGGTGATTTTCCGACAGCTTAATTAATATCAGAATTCTTTTTATACGGATTAACTGTATATTGTCACCAAAAGCTATGGGAAATTTACAAAACAAGCCAAAAAAAGAAGGCATTTTTCAACTTTAACCCCTCAAATTTTTTTCTTTCAACATTAGCCAAATCACCAAATTATGGACGAAATTACCCTCCTCATTCTCACGTTTCCCTCAAGCAAATTCCTTCCCCTCTCACCAAAATCTCATCACCGGAAGTTCTATAGATTGTCGGCGGCAGCGTACATCGGCAGCGGAGGAAGTTGTTGGCACTTGAAAGAAGCTAAATCACGTTGAAAATCTTCGGAGATCTCCAAAATCAAAGAAAAAAATTGAAAACCCTAGGTGAGTTGTTATTGCCGTTTTTCTTGTTGTTGTTGTTGCTGTTGTTGTTTGGGATGTTGTTGTTGTTTGGGATGTTGTTGTTGTTGGTGGTGTTTTAATGGCGGTGGTGGGTGAGATGCATGTGGGAAAGGGAAGAGAAGAGAAAGGTGGGAAGCCAACTCGCGCTGCGTCGCACGCGAGATGCGCGCGGCGTGCGCACCTCGCGCGCGCGAGATGGGCGTGCCGCGCGCATCTCACGTGCGACATGCGCATGTCGCGCGCACGAGGTACGCACGCCGCGCGCATCTCGTGTGCGACGCAGCGCATGTCGCGCGCGAGATGCGCGCTGCACGCCCATCTCGCGCGCGCGACATGCGCATGTCGCACGCGAGACGCGCATGTCGCACGCGAGATGCGCGTGGCACGCCCATCTCGCGCGCGCGAGGTGCGCACGCCGCGCACATCTCGTGTGCGACAGGCGCTGCGTCGCACTCGAGATGCGCACGTTGCGACCATCTCGCGCGCGAGGGCACGGCCTCGCGCGAGCGAGTTGCGCTAGGCTCGCGCGAGGGAAGCCAAGTGCGCGCGAGTTGCGTGTAGGCAAGCAGCTCGCGCGCTTGGCTTCCCTCGCGCGAGCCTGTCGCACCAAGAGGCAGTGCGCATTGTTGCCTTAATTTTTTTTTCTTTTGTTCATAATTGATAAATGATAAATGATAAATTTTTTTGTTCATAATTCATAATTTTTTTTTCTACAAATGATAAATGTTTCTTTGCATTGCATGATGATGGTTGGTTATGGCATAGAAGATTAGGTCATACAAGTATGGATTTGATCTCAAAAATCTCGAAAAATGATTTGGTTAAAGGTCTTCCAAAAATCAGTTTTCAAAAAGATAAAATTTGTGAAGCTTGCCAATTTGGAAAACAAATCAAAACCTCTTTCAAAAACAAAAATCATATCTCTACTTTAAAACCACTTCAACTTCTTCATATAGATTTATTTGGTCCTTCTAGATATGCTAGTTTAAATGATAAATATTATGCTTTTGTAATTGTGGATGATTATTTTAGATACACATGAGTATTATTCTTAGCTAATAAGGATGATGCCTTTGATGCATTTAAAGTTTTCTGCAAAAAGGTTCAAAATGAAAAGGGATGTAGTATTTCTTGTATTAGAAGTGATCATGGTGGAGAATTTGAAAATTATGCATTTGAAAACTTTTGTAATAATTTTGGCATTGAGCATCAATTTTCATCTCCTAGGACTCCTTAACAAAATGGAGTAGTAGAGAGAAAGAATATGTCTATTCAAGAAATGGCTAGGACCATGTTGAATGAAAATTCTTTGCCTAAGTATTTTTGGGCCGAAGCCGTCAAAACCGCTTGTTATGTTTTGAATCGTGTGTTGATTAGACCTAATCTTAATAAAACTCCATATGAGCTTTGGAAAGATAGAAAACCCAACATTGGCTATTTTAAAGTCTTTGGATGCAAATGTTTTGTTTTGAACACAAAAGATAATCTTGGTAAATTTGATCCAAAATCTGATGTTGGTATTTTTCTTGGTTATTGAAACTCAAGTAAAGCTTCTAGAGTTTATAATGAAAGAACTTTGGTTGTGGAAGAATCTATGCATATTACATTTGATGAGTCTATCCCCTCATCTACGGAGAAAGTCGTTGTTGATGATAATGCAGAAGAACAGCAAGAAAAAGCATTAAATGACAACAAAAAAGATGCACCTTATGAAATTCAAGAGGAACATCATGAAGAAACAAATGCAGAGCAAAATGAAGGTACTTCTCAAACACTCCCCAAGGAGTGGAGGTATATTTCTTCTCACCCTAAGGATGTAATTTTAGGAGATCCCTCACGAGGTGTTACAACTAGATCATTTTTTAGGAACACATGTGAGCATGCTGCATTTATTTCTCAAATTGAACCAAAATCCTTTGCGGATGCAGAAAATGATGAATCTTGGATTATGGCAATGCAAGAGGAGTTGAATCAATTTAAGAGAAACAATGTGTGGGAATTAGTTCCTAATCTGGAGCATGAATCCATTATAGGCACTAAATGGGTATTTAGAAAAAAAATGGATGAATCCGGTGTGGTTGCAAGAAATAAAGCTAGATTAGTGGCTCAAGGCTACAACCAAGAAGAGGGAATTGATTTTGATGAAACATTTGCACCTGTAGCTAGACTAGAATCCATTAGAATGGTCTTAACTTTTGCATGTCATAAATATTTTATTTTATATAAAATTCATGTCAAGAGTACTTTCTTAAATGGTTATATTATGGAGGAAGTGTATGTGAAACAATCCCTGATTTTACAAATGAAAAATTTTCAGATCATGTGTATAAGTTATCTAAGGCTTTGTATGGATTAAAACAAGCACTTAGAGCATGGTATAATAGGCTTAAAAACTTCTTGTTAGATAACGATTTTTCGATGGGAAAAGCGGACACAACTTTATTTGTTAAGCATAAGAACCAAGATATACTTATTGTTCAAATTTATGTTGATGACATTATTTTTGGTTCTACTAATGAATTGTTCTGTGAAGAATTTTCATCTTGTATGAGCAAAGAATTTGAGATGAGTATGATGGGAGAGTTGAAGGACTTCATTGGACTCCAAATCAAACAAAACGAGGAAGGTATTTTCATAAATCAAGCCAAGTATGTGAAGGATCTACTCAAAAGATTTGGCTATGATAATGGAACGGCAAAAAACACTCCAATGAGTACTACCATCAAGCTGGACAAAGATGAGAAAGGTAAGGAAGTTGACATCAAGACTTATCGAGGTATGATCGGATCTTTACTCTATTTGATTGCTAGTAGGCTTGATATTATGTTTAGTGTATGCTTGTGTGCTAGATTTCAATCTTGTCCTAAAGAGTCACACATGCTTGCTGTCAAACGATGTTTTTGATATTTAATTGGCACCATTAATCTTGGCCTTTGGTATCTTAAGGGAACTCATATTGACTTAACTTGTTATTCGGATGCTGATTTTTCTGGATATAAGGTTGATAGAAAAAGTACTAGTGGAACATGTCACTTCCTAGGTCATTCACTTGTCTCTTGGTTTAGTAAGAAACAAAACTTGGTTGCACTTTCAACCACCGAGGCCGAATACATTGCCATGGGACGTTGTTGTGCACAAATGCTTTGGATGAAACAAACCCTTAGAGACTATGGTATTAATCTTGATCAAATACCTATCCTGTGTGACAATACTAGTGCTATTAATCTATCCAAGAATCCCATTCAACATTCTAGGACTAAGCATATAGAAATTAGGCATCACTTCCTTGAGATCCTGTTAAAAAAGGAGATGTTGTAATCAATTTTGTTTCTACTAAAAATCAACTTGCAGATATCTTTACAAAACCTCTTAGTGAAGAGCATTTTATAAAGATAAGACATGAGCTTGGAATGATGAATGTTGCATCTTGAATCTTGATTTGTTGATTAAGTTGATATGTTCGTTATTGTATGAATTTATGCTTTATGAATTAAATAGCTTGATATGTTTGTTATTTTATGAATTTATGTTTGATGCATTAAATGACTTATTGAAAAGTTTTGAATCTCGAAATGATTTCAAATTAATCAATTTTAAAGCCAAAATTAAAATGGTGTTGTATAATACAAGTCTAAGAGATTGCCTATATTCTCTGAGTCATATTCTTGAAAACCAGATTGGAAAACCGATAAACCTCTTTTATTATCTCTTTTTCTGGAAAGAACCGGGCAATCGGTTATATAATCCGGAAAACATGATTTTGTTTTGGTGCTTACTGGAACAATCCAGATAAACTGATTATGGAATCCGGCTAACCGAATTTGCATATGCCCTTCACTGGATTTAATCGGATAGCCGGTTATGTAAATCCAGAAACCTGGATTCGAGTTGCACTTTGGCAGCATTCTGGATTCATTCGGCCACCCAGTTAGGCAAAGCGGTAAGCCGGTTTCAACTTGCAATATTCTGGATCCAACCGGCAATCCGGTTCGTGATATCCAGAACACCAGATTCGCAAATTGCCTTTGCTGGACAGAACCGGATAACCAGTTATTCAATTCATAAATCCGGTTTTCGTTGCAAACTCACTGCCCACAACCGGTTAATCGGTTAGGCAAATCCGGCAAGCCAGATTCGGGCATATATACACTGTTCATCTTCTTCTCCCCTCTTTCGGTAAACCAGTTAGCTTTCTCTCTCTAAAACCGATTATTCCTCTCTCGTTTTCTCTCTAAAATCTATCATTTTCACTTATTTTTGATGCAATTCGATCCATAAAAATTGTTTCCCATCCATTCTTGAGGCCAAAAACATCTTTCAAATCCATTTCCCATATCAAATTCAATAGATCCGAACTTAAACTTAGGGTTTCAAATGATTTTTTCTCTCTCTAGATTTCTTCATCTTAAGCCATTTTTGAACCAAATTGCTTCTCAAAATCTCTTTCAGTCCTCATCATCTCCCTTCTCATTACTTCATTCAACCTCAAATCAATCCAAATCACCATGTCAAGCTCACGGTCGTTTTTGAACCAAATTGATAATTCGCAATCGATGGATTGGATACGGATCCACCTCTGTAAATCCGCAAAAATTCGTGAATCCGTAAAAAAATAAAATGTATTTATTTAATTAAAAATAAAACTTGTAAATATGGCATTAGTACTTACTAGTAAATAAATAAGTTAAAATATAATTAATTAACAATATATTATATCTTATCCGATAATAATATAAAATAAAAAAAAACAAATATAGCTTCCTAATTAGTTAATTTCCATATACTGATATAAACAAAGATCTTTTTCTATTTGGTGTGTTGTATTTTGAAACTTTAAATGTATTTTTTTAGCTTTATTTAAACAATTAATTCAGTTAATTCTAGTTTAATTTTCAATTTGATTGGTAGTAAAATTATTTTTAATTAAATTTTTTTATTTAGTTAGTTTGTGCATTGGACAAAATTAAAAATTTTCAGTCTGCAAACCAATCCGCAAAATGGTGGATTGGATATGGATTGGGTCAAATTTGCATCCGATCTGCAGATGTATGGATTGGATTTGGATTGAATTTCACCAATATGTGGATTGGATTGAATGAAAAATTTATAATCCGCAAAATCATGGATCAGATATGGATTGATGTGCAATCCGTAAAATCCGATCAGCATGGATGCAGATCAAGGTTGTGGTGGTAGCAGTAAGGCAGATAAAGAAGAAAGCAGTGAAGCCTAGACAGTGATGGTGGATGGTTCTAGTGGTGAACAAGGGGTAGGTGCATGAGCGATCTTAATTAGCTTAGAAGGTGAAGAAATTTCATAGTAATAAGTTTTGAATTTTGAGCCACCAACAACCAAGCAGAGTATGAAGTTAGCACAAGCATTGCGAGCAAAAAAAGTAAAGGTTCGAACAGATTCTCAATTAGTGGCTAACCACCTCAACGGAAGCTTTCAAACCAAAGATGAAAAAATAGAGCAGTATCTTAAGTGTACCAAGTGAATTATGGATAGGTTTAAAGTAGTGGAAGTCAAGTAGACACCAAGGGCTGAAAATTTTTGAGCAGATATCCTAGCTAGAATAGCGGCAACTTCAGATGTGAAGATGCTCGATCGGTTTCCAAAGAGGTCAAAGTTCTTCCGAGTATTGAGCAAGATGTAGAGGTGATGTGCTTAGATACTGGAGGGACATGGATAGATCCGATAATCTCATATATTCGAGATGGAACTTTGCCTATAGATAAATAAAAAAACAAGGAAACTTAGGTGTCAAGCAGTTAGGTACACCTTAATTGATGGGGTACTGTATCGACGAGGATATACTTTACCTCTTTTATAGTGCCTCAACAATGAGGAAGCATATTACGTTCTAAGGGAGATACATGAGGGAGTCTGTGGGAACCACTCCGGTGCAAGGTCTTTAGCCTTCAAGGCATTAAGACAATGATACTTTTGGCCAATAATGCATTAGGTTGCGCGAGAGAAGACTAGGTGTTGTAAAAACTGACAAAGCTTTGCAAATGTTCCCACTCAATTGCCAAAAAATCTCACATCGATGACCTCGCCATGGCCATTCGATCAATGAGGAGTTGACCTTATTGGACCTTTCTAAAGGGTCGAGGAGGAGCAGCACACGCCATCATCGCGATAGATTACTTCACCAAATGGGTTGAAGTTGAGGCTTTGAGCAATATCACGGATAAGAAAACAACTGATTTTATCTGGAGGAATATCATGTGCAGATATGGTATCCCATACACTTTTATTGCGGATAATAGTAAACAATTTGATAACAATAGCTTTAGAGGATTTTGCAAGGAATTGAGAATTGAGCTAAAATTCAGCTCACCAGCTCATCCACAAGCAAACAGGCAGGTAGAGGCTGTCAATAAAACTATCAAAAGGCTGTTGAAAACCAGACTTGGTGAAAGGAAAGGAGCTTGGGTCGATGAATAACCCGGTGTACTCTGGGCTTACAGGACCACTCATAAGACTGCCACAAGAAAAACCCCTTTTGTATTAGCATTTGGACACTAGGCAGTTGTCCTAGTTGAAATCGGGATGGGCACACACTGCACGAAACATTTTAATAAAGAACAAAATAACGAGCAGATGTGTTTAAACTTAGATCTGTTAGCAGAAAGAAGAGAGTTAGCCTTGAAGAGAGTAGCAGAGTATCAGCAAAGGGTTGTATACTATTATAATCGGAATGTGTGGAAACGACAATTTAAGACTGATGATTGGGTGCTCAAGAGGGTAAATCAGAGCACGAGAGACCCTAACCACGAGGTATTTGGTCCTAATTGGGAAGGACCATATAGAGTTTTACGAGCAGCAGGACCAAGTGCATATAAGTTAGCTCACGCGGATGGAAAGGAAATCAAGAAACCTTGGAATGCAGAGCAACTACGAAAGTATTTCCAGTAAGCTTTCTAGTAAAATTTTGTTAGTAGTTTGAATTATTTGTAATCCGTTTCCTATAAAATCTCTATAAGAAAATAACGATACTCCATTCATTTACAATAAAAAGAATTGTAATGATAAAATTCAATTATTCAAAGTCTCTTAGTCCGTGAGGCAAGATAGGAATCAAAGATTATTCTAATCACAACATCATAAAAGTTACATTCAGGGTAGGCAAAAAGTCTTAAAGTCTCAAAGCCTCTTCGAGGCGAGGCAAAGGTTGAAGTCTGCTAGTGCCAGCTCGATTAATTATAATTGGGCAAGCACTAAGTTTAAATATGATAGTAGGAAGACCTGGAAGTCTCAGAGCTTACTCGAAGCGAAGCGAAGGTCAAGTCCAGTTCAAAAAGCTCGGTTAAACACCTCGACTAGGTAAAAATCGAGCAGATGAATATGCGTACGAAAATCGTCCTAGGAAAAGCTTAGCCTAAAGATTTGCTTAAGTGTTCTTTTTGAAAAAAAAAATATAAAGTCATTCAACATGAAAGTAATTCAAGGAAAGTTCTAAGAAGTTCTTGAAGAAGGATCTGCATCAGGTCCTTGAGGCTTCTCGACAACAGGATGAGCTGCATCTGCAGTGGATTGAGGAGGCACTTCTTTTGTAACAGAAGGAGCTGCATCTACAGTGGTTTGAGGAGGCACTTCCCTTGTAAATTGAGGAGGTGCTTCTATTTCTCCAGCCTCCTTGTTTTGCTCGTCCATGTAGGCATTAACACCCGTTTGAAGCTTAGTCTTGTCTAAATCTTGACATTTTTTCCTAAGCATGAACATGATGCAATCATAGTATAATGACAGCCCAGAATTGTACTCATCAACATTCTGCTTTTCCAAGGAATCGATTTTACCCTGAAGATAGTGCGTTTCTACTTTAACCTGCCGCTGGAGAGAAAATCTCTGAGTATCAATATCTTTCCTGGCATTGATTAGCTCATCTTTTACGCATGAAAGTTCACATTCGAGCTATAATGATTTGGAATCAGACAAGGCAGCCTTCTCATCGAGCTTCTCAATCATAGTGTTAAGTTTGGTTGACTGCTCTTTTTGTTACTCCAAATCTTTCTTCAGATTCTGGTTTTCAGCCTTCAACTTGTTGTCGTAGCTATCGATTTTAAACTTATAGAGTAAAAAAGGCAACAAAGAGTTTATCGGCACACCGTTGAATGATGTTATACAGGTCAGGTGCATTGTGGTCATTCTGGTAAGCAATGAACTCTTGTTTTACAAACTTGGTGAGGTCAATCTGAAAAGAAAATCACTCGCCTCACCCTGCTGAGCAGACCTAGACTGGGTTTGTGAAGGGGCTGAAGGTGCAAGTTCACGAGCTGGAGACCTCTCGACCAGGTCTTCAGACTCACCAGAAGAAGGAGAGGGGAGAGCTCGAATAGGAGAAATAATTTTAGAGGTTCTTGGCTTTTTAAATTGTGCAAATGAATAGCTCGGGGCACAGTCAGTGCAACCACGTCTTTTCATCAGTCAAGAATGCTACTCATCTCTTCAGATGCTCCAGGTACCAAATGGGAGTTAACCAAGTTGTTAATAGATAGTAAGTCCCTATATGAGTTCGCGTTGGCCAAAGTTATCTCGACCTTTAATTTTGGCTTTTCCTTTATCCGGTAGATTAGACTCCAGGAAACTAAAACATAAAAAAAATTAAGTTAGGGAAAACAACAAAAGCAATGAAAAAAGTGTAATGAAGAGCGAGCAACCTGGAGTGCAAAAATGAGAATGAACGCATATTTCCTTTTTTGTTGAGAAGATCACTTGACCCCAGTTACCTCTAACAAAGAAAAATTTGTTCTTCCAATTTCCATTGAAGGTGGGAAGATCTATAATAGGTTTTCTTTGCTTCAAACTGCTTATAAAGTAATACCAGCTCGCATCTTTTGGATTACTTCTAAGCTGGTACGGATGTTTTATCTCCTATACAGAAGGCACAGTCATCCCACATCTCTAGTATAGAACATATAGACTAGAAAGGACTCTCCATCCATTAGGATTAAGTTGACCAAGAAATAGGTGTAGTTTTCCCAAGATTCTAGAGTGGCAACCTAACACCAAGCCTAAAACATTCCAGATATAAGGTTACACACCTTTTTAGGGGATGATTGGGAATATCGTCCTTACTATGAATTTTCAACTCGATGTCATCCAGAACGCTATACTCCATCCTAAGTTTTTTTAAATCTTCCTGAGTAGTTTCATAATCCATGAAATCGATGGCTATGACTCGGCTTCAATTCTATGGCTGATTTTGGTTTTCTGCTGGGATTCCTTTAAGGAACTCTCATCATTATCCTCATCTTTACTAATCATCGATACCATTCTAGCACCAAATCCTTATTGATATCTCTCCCTCTCTCACCAATTCCACCATAGGGTCTATCTTTTCCAGAAGAATATAAAATCTCTAGAGACATTCTTCTAGGAAGATCCCTAATCCTAGATGGCCCAATTTCTTCTGTAAGTCTTTGAGGGTTAGAGTTTAATCTACCGAGATGATCAGGTGAGACACCCAATTCGTTCCCACTATCAAGGGTTATCAATGTACGTTTCACTTTAGGCATTGTGGTAAATAGAACCAAAATTCAGATAATAAAAAAAAGTGATGTAAGAAAAGCAAAGATTAGGGCAGAAGGTTTGGGAAGAAATACCTGAAAATGTTTGAATTAGAATAGCGATTGCTGCGGTTGGGGCGATTGGTATCAACCCTTATCAGAGGATAAAAGACAATTCTAAGTCAAAGAATAAGAAGTAAAGAAAAAGGGAAGGAGAAAAGAGAGAGAAATTTAGGATTTATAAAAGGAGGGAAAACATTTGGGATGGCGTCATGACGAGTTGAAAGGACGCGCTGGTTCGAAGAGATGTGCTGAGAGACCCAAGGGCCGGCACTTCGAAATTTAAATATTTGGCCCAAGTTTAGCCACATCATGGGTATTTAATTCGACAAGATGCAAAACCAGGTCTCTGTCTCCTGGCTGAAATCTTAGTTTATAGTTTTATTTCGTTTCACTTCAAATACTAGAAACTTGGGGGACTGGTGTTTAAGGTGTAAAAAGATAAAGCTACATGGCTAGAGGAGGAAGACATCTAGTTGCATGTTCCAGCTCGATCAACGCTCAGTGAGGAGAACATAATCAGGTCGCATTTGTTTTATCTCGTATCTCATATCGTTAGGATTTATTTAATGTTCGTAATGTATAGGCATAATATGATACAATGATTATAGCAATCAAGTGTTATAACAGTAGCACAGTAATCACACAAACGAGCGTATTAACTTTTGCATTCAAGTAGCGCATTCAATTGGGTAACGGTCACACATTGAAGAATAATCAACACTGGCGATTGTCTATAAAAATAACGAAAGATCCTAAATTAGGGGTCTCTTTTTCCAAGTGAATGAACAGTCCAAAAATATTAGAATTACATGTGTTTGAGATATCATTCTTTTTTCCAGATAAAAAACTCGATCACTGACTCGAACGTTGGAGAGTTATCGCCAGAAAAAAAATCTGGACCCCTGACTGTTTTTTGTTGTTGCAGATCATTAAAAGCATTAGTACAACTCAAATTCTATTACAACAAATAGATTAAAGCGTTGACAAGACAATCTTGTCGTCATCATCAGCTCGACCGGATTTTAATATCAACAATAATGATCCAAAATATTGATAACAAAATTAATAGGGAAAGAGAGATTTCAAGCATAAAATTGTTAATGCTATTTGATATTACGGTTGGGCAGATATAACGCTGTAGTTTAAAAGCTACAACGTTAAAGTGTTTTGAAACGCTTAATTTATTAAGGTTTATCGATACCTTAGGTAAAAAATAACAAATGATAGTTTCAGGGACAAAATGATTGTTTTTGTATTTGAGTAGGACCATTGACACCCCTCTAAATACTCTTAAAACCCCATTAATTATTATACAATTTTAACCTTTATTAAAAGTATACAATAGGACACTTTTTAATTAAACCCCACTCAAAAGTCAAATAATTTATTTCATTTTAGAAATTAAAAAAGATTACTTTTTTCTCTAATTTTTGGGTAATGAATTTTCCACCGATAACTACAATGAAGAGAATGAAAACCTTTTTTTTTTTTAATTTAAATCGAAGAAACCTAATTGTTGAAATGATATTTAATTAAAAAATTAGAGAATGAGTTTACACAATAAGTTTTACTTAAGGGTATTTTTGTCATTGATAGAGATGTTAAATTTTTTTTATAATTTTTAAAATATTTTAATAGGATTAATTAGGAAAAAAATGTGTTAAAAGATATTTATGGTGTGTTTACTTGAGGGTTTAGGGAATGGGAATGAAGGAATGTGAATTAAACCCATGTTTACTTGGTAAAATGTAATTTGGAAATATAAATAAAATATGTGGGTCCCACATAATTTGAGAATAAGGAATGAGAATCTAATTCCCATGGGGGGGTTGAGAATGAAAATGAGGGAATGTGAATGAAATATATATTTACTTTTGTATCCCTCTAATTTTTTCATATTTTCCAAATTACCCTTGTTCAAATCACAATTAATTTTATTATTTTAAATGTCATTAATAATAATAATAATATTATTAAATAATAATAATATTATTAAATTTTATTAATATTATTAATTATTTTTTTTTATTTCGATTAATATTAATTAATAAAAATAAGTAATTTATCATTATTGTTGTTGTTGTTGTTGTTATTATTATTATTATTAATAAAAATAAAAATAACAATAATTAACAATAACTAAAATAATAAAGTTAATAATAATATTATTATTAACTTTATTATTTTAGTTATTGTTAATTATTGTTAATATTATTTTTATTAATATTATCATTATTAACATTTATTATTATTATTATTAAATTTATTATTTTAGTTATTATTAATTATTATTATTAAATTTTATTAACTTTATTATTTTAGTTATTATTAATTACTGTTAATATTATTTTTATTAATATTATCATTATTAACATTTATTATTATTATTAAAATTTATTAACTTTATTATTTTACTTACTATTAATTATTGTTATTATTATTTTTATTAATCTTATCATTATTAACATTTATTATTATTATTAGTATTATTAATTTTATTTTTTAATTAATATCATTTTTATAATAATATTTATACATGTATCTATATAATGAAAATTATATTATTTAATACTGTGAGTGTTTTGGTAAATTGATTCTCATTCTTATTTCTCGTTCTCATTTATTTTGTGAGGTAAACACATCAATGGCATTCCAACACATTCCCATTCCCATTTATTTTTGTCAAGTAAACATTAGAATCTAATTCTCATTCCCATTCCCAACGTATTTCCATCTCAGCTCATTCCATTCCATCAATGACATCCCAACACATTCTCATTCTATTAGAGGAATGTCAATATTCCCACTCTTTATATTTTTGAGTTTTTGGATCAGTGCATTGATGTCATTTTCAAATTTCAGACGGTTGCAAGCTTAGGATCGGTAATAATTGGGATAAAATTGGAGATAGATTTAAAAATGGATTATGTGGTAGAGATTAGGTTCGTGTGTAATGAAGTACATGAAGTTATGGTGCATAACGTTGACCATTGCTTTGACTGAAGCAATGATTGGTTGTAAGGGCGAGCTTAATGTATACGAAAACAGTAGACTAGAACCCTTACTTACGTGGGTCTGAGTGTCTGACGAACCTGTTAGTCCATCCGTACCTTGCGCCATGGGTCGACTCGCCCTAGTAGTGGTACCGTAACCACGCATTTAGACCATTAATCATTCTTGATATTAGTGTCGAGTTACTGCCACATCATCAAACTTTGACCAGGTTATTGACCCATGTTGACCAGGTTGTTGACCCGTGTTGACCAGGTCATCGACCACATTGACCCACTTTGACCAAACATTTTTTAACCACTGGATTTTTTACCGTGATTGAAAGCTCCTGAAGCAGCGACATTGCCTGAATTTGAACCCTTGATTCTGGATAATCTAATGGTCAGATTTGTTACAAATTTAATATATAAGCTAATCACAACCAACCTTATGAGAAGTAGGGGTGGGCATTGATCGGATTGGGATTTGAAGGCAAATCTGATTGGATGAAATTTGTGTGATCCGATTGGATTTGGTTAAGATCGAATCGGATTCGGATAAATCCGAATCATCCGATCGGATCTGCACTGTAAACAAAAAAGAAAACTGAAAATTTTAAAAAGAAAGCTAAATGACTAAATGTTTTTGGATGACAATTTTTATTTTGGTTTATTTTATTGTTGGATAATATAATGATAATATTAATTTTCGGATTTTGTGTTGTTTATTTATTTGGAGACTTGGAGTAATGTTTGATTGTTTATTTTGTGTTGTTTGTTTGGAGACTTGGAGTAATGTTTATTTTGTGTTGTTTACTTGGAGACTTGGAGTTAGAGCAAAGTTTATTTTGTGTTATTCATTTGGACTTTGGAGAGTTGGAGCAATGTTTATTTTGTGTTGTTTATTTAGAGACTTGGAGCAATGTTTATTTTGTGTTGCTTATTTGGAGGCTTGGACTTGGAGTAATGTTTATGCACCTAGCTTGTAAGAGGATTACTAATTAAATTAAATGGGAGTGTTTGTACAAAATGAATGCATATGAGAATATACATGGGCCGTTGATTATAGATTATTAGATTTGATTATTTAAATATTTTCATTTTAATGGTTTATAATTTTTTTATTTTTGTGAATGGAAACTTTGTATCGGCTTGTTTTCTTGGTATATGTCAATGCCATATTGTCAAGGAAACAATACATTATCATTTGTCAACTTGTTTTTGTTTTCCTTTTTTTTAATGGTTAGTAAGTTTTCATTAATTATATATTTCATGAATTTTTTGTGAGAATTGTTAAAAAGGTCCAAATCTGATTTCAATCCGAATTAATCTGAATCCAAAATATAATCCAAAATCTAAACTCATCTGATCCGATCTGATCCGATCCGAATCCGAGTAATCCGAAATTTTCATCCGATTCGAATAATTCGGATCAGATTTAAAGTCGGATTGAATTTGGATGAATTTTGTTTCAATCCGAATTATCCGAAATCCGATCGGATTCATCCAAATCCGAAAATTGCCCACCCCTAATGAGAAGAGCCACTTGCAAATGAAGATTTGAAAAAGGGAGTCATACTTTCAAGTTAAAATTAAAGACAAACACTTAGAGCATTTCTAAATGACTTTATTAATTTTACTCTTTAAATATTTATTTACTTACCTATGTGGTAAAAAAGAGAGTGAAAAAATATGGTTTTCTCCAAAATATTCTTTAAATAGAAATAAGTTAATATTATTTTAATCAAATAAATATTTTTTTCAAAGGAAAAATCAATGGTAATTAAAACACTTCTCTCTCTCTTTCCAACAAAAAGTAATAAAATATAAATCGAAGAGGGAGAAAGCAACTCTATAAAATTGAAGAGAGGGAATCATTTCTTATTTGAAAAATTTTAATTGGAGTGTCTTTTAGAGTCTTAAATATTGATGTGACTCTTCAAATAAATAATAAAATCTTCAAAGCAAAAATGTATGTTTAAATTCAGTTCTTTAAATTTCAATGTAATTTAAATTTTTGCAATTTACTTTAAAGCATTTACTTTTCTGCAATTTAATTTTATGCACATTTAAATTCCAGCAATTTATTTTAAAGCATTTTTCTTTTCAAAGCATGCTTGCAGACTGATCTGTATCAGATCTGCCATATAAATTCTACATTCCTCTAAGGCAAAGAGACCGGATCTCGATCCTCAGTTGTAAATCTTCTCTTCTTCCTCCATTCCTTCAGAGCACCATTTCCGGGATCCGGATCTGGTACTGTGAATGTACCCAAACCTTTAAAAGAACCTAATCTAAATCTGATAAAAGCCCAATAAAACGAATCAACCACGTTTAAAGTAACTTAACTTTATTTGGTAAAATAAAACTAAGTTGGTATATCGGCTGGAAACCCGAACGTGCGGACTATTGATCTGTTCTAAGTCAGATCTGGGTCCAAAGGCTTCACTTTGTGTAGCATCGATCTGGTTTAACAATGCCACGTACCAATTAGTTATTAAAAATTTGACTAACCGCGTTCAAATTTGTTTGATCACTGTATGACCCAAAGAACTCCATAATCAAAGCTGGTAATTTATTATTTTAATATTTGGAAAAGCCGATCCATTAATTGTTTAATTTGAGTTTTTAATATTGAAATCCTACGAAAGCACATCCATCCTTCGATCCTATTTCCTTCTGGTATCAGAGCCAAGGGGAGGATAGTGTAAAGCAGTTTCCTAACTCTTGCTTAGATCTCCTAAGCTCCTGCTTCAGACGTTTCTGTAATTTCAAATCTTGACAGATCTTTAAACCTTCTTTATTGACAAAACTGACTAGTTCACCATAAGTGAGCTCGTCATAAGGAATACGATTGTCATAAAGAGCTTTGATGGAATTCCTAACCTTTTCTCTCAATAGGGTGGGTAAACCTGCAAGGAATTTTTCCTTCCAAGTTACATGATTTGCATCATCTCTAAGGAAGAGTCTAGTAAAGAAAGTGGTTTTGTATTCTTGGAAATCACTGAGTTTTCTACACCTTAAGTTGTGTAGTAACTCGGCGTTTTTGTCCCTAAGGTGAGAATGGTCACCTATGAAATGAAGGGAAATGGTCAATATCAGGGTGGTAACAGCATCCTGAATTCGGTTATTGAATTCGTCAAGAATGGGAGCGCCATTCTCATCGGTTTGGATGGCATTTAAGATGTCTAATTGCTGCAATTTAGTGAGAAGATGATCCCACCATCCTTTAAGTTGACCAGTAAAGCCTGCAATTAGGATTTCTGCAATGGCTTTTTTTCTTTTATACTTCTTTTTTTTAAGTAAATAATCAAATAATTATTTACAATGCTTTATTGGAGAGAAAATGCCGAAACAGTCATCTTCATTATCGTCTCCGAGAGAAATGAAAGGCTCTTCATCATCATCAACATCTTCATCTTCATCTTCAGAGGAATCTGCAGCTGAGGACTTTGATCGTGAGGCGAGGAGCTGTTTCATGGCTTTGAAATACTCATCTTCAGTTTTGGCGCTTGCCAAAAGAGACTGGGCTTTGGATTTTTGGGTTAGGAAGGTCTGTTGGGCTTTAGAGGCTTCCAGGGTTGGTTGTAGGAGGTTTTTAGAGGAGAGCCAATCTTTGATCATGTTAACAGTCAATTTGGACTGTTCATCAAATTTTGACCACCATTTGACTTTAAAGGTTCTTTGAAGGATGACTTGGGATTCTTGGGTGTGGAAACGAAGGTTCCACGAACAGACCCATGGTAGGAAGAAATTTGCACAAAAGCAAAGAAAGGGGGGAAATCTTTTCTCTGAGATAGAGGGTAAATAATGGGCTTTGAAGAGGTTTAGGCAATTTGTAGCGTTTGGTGTTAGGATTTGTGGAATTGGGCCAAAACGATTCCACCAATGCTGAAACCAATTTGGAAGGCTTTGAACGGTTATCTTTGTGTTGAAGAAAAATAACCAAGAATGGGATTTTTTAGGGTTTTGGATAAAAAAATGTGTTATACCATGCTTGTTGGTAATCCCAATAGGAAAAAGTCCGACAATGAAAGAAGTATTTTTCGGGTGGTCCCCTGGACACAAGTGAGAGCGCACATGTCTCTTCACCCGTATTGTACGTCAGTCTGTATTTCTGTATATGTACAAAGCATCTACTATTCAAAGATACGATCCAATTGTTACTGTGCACTTAAAATCCCGCTACAGTGAACAGTGCAGAGTTCCAAATGTTACTGTGCACTTAAAGTCCCGCTACAGTGAACAGTTTAAAGATTTTTGTATATAAACCGAGAGGAAGACTCAGACTCCTAAGGTTTTTCATTTCTCATTTTCAGAGCTTCTCTCTCTACTTCTCCCCCTTCTCTCTAAAAACCTCTCTCTCCGAAGGGTTCCAAAGAAATTTTCTGTTTACACAATAGTTCTATCACAGAGCTTTGGGTGATCAGACTAGTTCTTTACCTTCAATCTTCCCTTCTGGAAAGATTTGAAAATTTGTAAAAGCCAGAAAGCAAAAATGTATGTTTAAATTCAGTTCTTTAAATTTCAATGTAATTTAAATTTTTGCAAAAAAAAAAAAAGCCCCCCTCCTTATAGAATCTTCAGACTCTGAGTCTTCCATGTCGGGAGATAGTGACCCCCTCCAAGTAGATGAGTTATTTGGTTCAGACACCTCTGCATCTAGCAGCAGCGATTCTGATTCAGATTCCTATCTAAAGAAAATCAATGTTTTGACTAAAGACCAAGAGATTTTTCTTGAACTTGTAAAGCATATTTCTGATCCAAATCTTCAAAAGGATTATCTTGATAAACTTTTGAAAACTATGGATTCCGACAAAGCCGGAACCTCTGCTGAGATTTCTAAAGTTCCAATTATCAAAAAGAATTCGTATGATCTTACTCAAATTTTGGATAAAAAGAAAACAAAAAAGATGGTTCCTAATATCCAGGATCTCCAGAAAAAGATAAAAGAAATTAAATGTGAAATCAGAGATTTAAAAGAAAAACCAAAAAGTGATTCTGAGACTATCCAACTTCTTTTACAAAAACATTTGCAGGATAATTCAGATAATGAATCTAATCTTGATGATGGTGAAATTAAAGTGGAAAACATTGAGTCAGTACCCAATGATTTCCTATTTGTTTTAAAACAAATCACCACAAGAAAGTATTTGATTAAAGTCACTTTAATCTTTTCTGATGATTTTGCAATGGACGCCATTGCCCTTTTTGATACTGGCGCCGATTTAAATTGCATCAGAGAAGAGATCGTCCCCAAAAGATTTCATGAAAAAACAAAAGAAAGACTTTCTGCCGCTAACAATTCAAAATTGAATGTTAGTTCCAAAGTTGAAGCCTCGATTTATAATAATAAAATTGAATTTAAAACTTCTTTTGTTCTTACAAATGATATACACCATGCTATCATTTTAGGAACCCCTTTTATAAATCTTATAACCCCATATGCTGTCAATTATGATGGTATATATTTCAAAGCAAAATCCAGAGACCTTGTTTTCTCGTTTATTGAAAAGCCAAAAACTAGGAATCTAAACATTGTCAAAGCTTGTTCTGTTTGCCAAAACAAAATCAATGCCATTCTTATTATTTATTTGAAGAACCTTTTAGAGATTCTCTTAGCTTGGGCAATTTATTTGTGGGATGATTTTTAATTTTTTCTCAAAATGTTTTTTAAGCCCTAGATTTTGGAAAAATATTTTTTAAAGAGGCTATAGTTTAGATTGGAATTTTTGGGTGGGTGAAGTAGTAGTTTTAGGACACCAAGAATGAAATAAGCCTCAATTTTCTTCTCTCACTTTTAGTTTTATCAAGATCATAAATGTGATTTCTTTGTACTTGGTCTTGTTAAATTTTAAACGGTACTCTCACACTTATTTTTCACATTTGCCCTTATTTCATGCGGAGATTATTTATCTTGTGAGGAGGTTTTGACACTTAATTCATGAGCAAGAAAATTTATAAAGACCCTGAGGGTTGAAGTAATAGGATTTAGATTTGAGGTGCTTACCGGTGGTGATGCTTTGTAAGTATTCTTAATCCTTTTTAAACTCACGATATTGTCATACTGAATTATTTCATTTACTCATGGACAGAATCACGTGTCGAGAGTTTCACCTTAAATCGTAAGAATCAGAGGTTTCCCTAAAAAAAATTGAATCAAAGGTTTCCTTAAAAAAATTATTTGTCTTGTGGTTGTTATTTTTGCTATTTGTATTTATTAATTGCGGTCATTATTTTATAAATTGCAGTCGGTGGAAACTAGTTGACGTTTGTTGATGTGGTCCTAGTCAAAGCTAATTAAGATAGATTTCTCTTAGGGTGAGAATAACCACAAGTAATTGAATCTAATTGATACTGAATAATTTTATTCTTGCTGTTGGAGCTTATTTATACTTAGAACAATACTAAGCCAGAACAATCTCAACTGATCTTGATTGTTGGCTGATTCTAGCTGACTTATTCTCTTAAGCTAACAGCTAAATCAAATAACAATAATTCAAATAATAAGAAATCAAATAGCACAAGATCAGCAAGTGAAGATTCTTTGGAGACCAAGTCCATCTGCAAAACTAGTGGAGTGCACATGTGTCCCTTCAGCTACCAAGTTCTCATACAGCAGCTCATGTGTATCCTTGATACAAGGTATTAGGCTTTGGTACCCTTGATGAGCGTCGAGGCCTATTATCCTCCCCCTTGGAAGTGGTCCCTTGTCCACAAGGGACAAATGAGGAAACTTCTGGGTGAGCTCGACAGCATCTTCCCGCGTTGCTTCTTCCTTTGGCAAACGTTTCAATTACACCAAACATTGTTCCACAAATTTGCCACCTCTTTTAATCCAATGAACATCAATAATTGCAGTAGGTTCTAAAATGATTAGTCCATCATCATCAATGGATGGCAACTCAAGACTAGGGCTAGGGTTATCACCAATAAATTTCTTCAACAATAAAACATGAAAGATTGGGTGCACACGAGATTGAGCTGGCAATTGTAGTTTATAAGCAACACTACCAATCTGTTCAAGAACTAAATACAGACCAAAGTACTTGCTCGCTAATTTCTGATGAGCACGCCAAAAAACTGTAGCTTGGCGATATGGCTGGAGTTTTAAGTAGACCATGTCGCCAGGTTGAAATTGAACATCACGACACCTTTTGTCGGTTGATTGTTTCATGCGATTAATGGCAACAACAAGATTGCTCTTCAATAATTGAAGCAACTCATCTCGAGTTAGCAGGGCCTGGTCTACTTCAGGAACCAGATAAGAACCTTCATGATACATGGGCAAAGTGGGAGGTTTGCGGCCGTAAAGAGCAAGGAAAGGGGTCATACTCGTAGACTCATGATACGTCGTATTGTACCAATACTTTGCCCAAGGAAGGTATGAATTCCATTTGCAAGGCCATTGGTGAACAAAGCTCCTGAGGTATTGTTCAAAGCACCTATTTATGAGCTCAGTTTAACCATCGGTCTGCGGATGATACGCTGAGCTCAATTTCAATTTGGTACCCGACATTTGGAAGAACTCCTGCCAAAACTTACTAATAAATATGGGGTCTCTGTCGCTGATGATTGACTTGGGCATGCCATGGTGTTTAAACACACCGTCAACAAATCGTTTCGCCACTATTTTTGCTATGAATGGATGCGTCAAAGCCATGAAGTGCACATATTTACTGAGCCTATTAACAACAACTAGGATAGTATCTTTCCCTTGCGAGTTTGGCAATCCCTCAATAAAATCAAGTGTGATATCATCCCACACTTTGCAAGGAATTTAAAGAGGCTGTAGGAGTCCTGCCAGCTTCAGTGTGGAAGCTTTTGTTTTTTGACAAATAACACACCTGCTAATATAATCATGTACTGTTTTGTACATAGAAGGCTAGTAGAATTGAGTTGCCAAGCGTTTGAACGTGCGAAGTACTCCAGATTGGCTGGCCATCTTTGTGTCGTGTGCTTCAAAGATTAGTGCTTATCGCAATTTGAGTGGCACCACAACTCTGCCTTTGAAGAAGACTAATCCTTGGCGAATTGCATATGGGCCGGTGTCTTGTGTTTGGGCCAACACTGTTATTCTTTTAACATAGTCATCATCTGCAGCAGCGTGTTTAATTTGTTCCCAAATTAAAACCTGCGACACAAATAGATTGTTAAGTGTTGCACTGTCAGGACATCGTGAGAGAGCGTCCGCTGCCATATTCTCTTTGCTCGGCCGATATTGGATTTCATAGTCAAACGCCATCAGTTTTGCTATCCATTCCTGTTGTTCTGGCGTGGCTATGCGTTGCTACAAGAGATATTTTTGGCTGCGCTGGTCGTCCGGATAATGAATTTTCTTCCCAATAGATACGGTCTCCATGTGCGAATTGCCTCCACTATCGCCAACATTTCTTTACCATAGGCAGACCATGTTTTCTTGGAAACACCAAGTGATTTTTACTCATGAATTCAATTAGCCGACCATTTTTTTGTAGGACCGCTCCTATACCAGCTCCCGAGGCATCTGTTTCAATGATGAAAGTGTTGTTAAAATTTGGCATGGTCAAGGTAGGGGTGCTGGTCATGGCTTTCTTTAGTTTGTTGAATGCTTCCTCAGCTTCTATGCTCCACTCAAATTGCCCTTTTCTTAACAAATTGGTGAGAGGTTTTGCAAGCATCCCGTACCCCGGCACAAACTTTCTGTAATATCCTGTTAGTCCTAGGAAGCCTCGTAATTCGCTGATATTTTTTGGTAGTGGCCAAGAGACCATAGCGGCAATTTTTGAGTCATCCACCTTCACACCATGACATGTGACGATGTGCCCCAAATATTCTAACTCTTGCTGTCCAAAGTGACATTTGCTTGATTTAACAAAAAATTGGTGCTACTTTAATACTTGTAATATATGTCTGACATGATCAAGATGATAACTCCAAGAAGGGTTGTATATTAGTATGTCGTCAAAGAAAAATAAAATAAAATTTCTTAAGTACGGCCGAAAAATAGAGTTCATAATTGCTTGGAATGTTGATGGAGCATTACAAAGGCCGAATGGCATTACCAGATACTCGTAATGGCCGTTGTGTGTTCTGAAGGCTGTCTTGTGAACATTTGTGGGTTTGACTTGGACTTGGTGGTGTTAACATATATGTTTTCATAATATTGATTTTGATGATAACAAACAAGATTAAGAATGATTAATCTTTTAAGCTCAAATTATTTTCTTTTTAAATAAATCATTATTTTCACATTATAAAGGTTTCATATTTAATGGAAAAATGATGTTATGGAATTAAAGTGTTTTGGACTAAAATGAAAGTATTTTAAAACTTTTGATATTATTTTAAATTTCGGATTTGGACCTATTTGAAACTATTTAAATATTTTGGGTCATTCTATAAATTCACATAGTTTGGGTGAAATCATAATTTTAGAAAGTTTTGGGATTGACAAAGTAATATTTAGAAATTCTGAAATTGGACCTATTTGCAAAGTTTCATAATATTTTGGGCCATAATACAGTTTTATAAAGTTTTGGGGCCAAACTATAAAATTGGAAAATATTTCACCGTCGCAAGCGGCTAACCGGATCCTGACAAACAGAAATCCAGTTGTTGGGCAGTAAGCTTCTAAGCACAAGCGGCAATCCGGATTTGACAAAGCGGCATACCGGATGTTCAGAAATTCAAAATTGTGGTTGTAACGGTAACATTAAGCGGCTAACCGGATGTCCATAAGCAGCAATCTGGTTATGACCAAAATGTGCATAACGGCTAGTTTTTGAGCCCAAACTATATAAACTCAAAACCAATTCATTTTTGGTAACTAAGCAAGCATAAACAACTGCACACAACTTATATTGAGCTTCAAATTCGAAAATCATCATAGATTAAATCTTCATTAAGCTATCATTTGTATATCCACTCTTAAAGAGAGTTTCATTGTTGTAATTTTTTTTTCTCATCAAATTGTGAGTGTACAAGTGTGAGAAACACTTGGGGTGAAGAGATTGGGGAGATAATCTCTTGATTGTAAAGGTTCATTGACACCTTGGAAGTCAATTGTAAAAACTTGAAGCCTTAGGAGGCTTGGATAGTAAAATCCTCAAGCGGGTGAGCTTGGAGGCTTGGACATAGGCGGGGATTGCTGAACCACGTAAAAATCCTTGTGTTTGTTTTCTCTTCCCTTACTCTTTTAATATTGTGCATGATTGAATTTATTGTTTTCAATTTGATTAAGGAAATAGATTAAATTGTTGTGTGGTTTGCTTAGCTTAAATTTTAAAATCCCAATTCACCTCCCTCGTGGGTTGCCAAGTTAGTATTTCATTTGGTATTAGAGCGAGGTGCTCTTGTGTAGACTTAACCGTCTAGAGTTAAAGATCCATAGCAACCCAAATTAGCTCAACCATCATGGAAGGTCAATCTACCACTAGACCACCATTGTTTGATGGAAATGATTATCCTTATTGAGAAACTAGGATGAGAATTTATTTACAAGCTTTAGATTATGAAATTTGGCAAGTTGTTTGTGATGATTTATTCATTCCTAGAAAGAATGCTTTAAGTGAGTTGGATAAGAAAAAGATGTCTTTAAATTCCAAGGCTATGAATGTTTTATTTTGTGCCTTAGATAAAAAAGAATTTCATAGAGTTTCAAATTGTTCTAATGCTTATGAAATTTGGAGAAAACTTGAAATTGTGTATGAGGAGACTACAAACGAGAAGGAATTTCATGAAGTGTCGAATTTGGCACTTATGACAATTGGAGATGAATCGGATGATGAACGTGATGAGGTAAATGATCTTCCTACTTATAATGAATTACATGATGCTTTTAAAGAATTGCATGATGAGTGGATGAAACTTGGTAAAAAGAATGCATGCTTTAAGAAGAAAATGCTAGAACTTACAAATGAAAAGGATACCATGCAAAATGCATTGATTCATTGAATGAGAAGATAAAGGAATTAGAATTAGAGAATAAAACATTGCATGATGAAGTTGCATTATCAAATGAGAAATTTAGCACTTCACACAAGCATCTAGAATCACATGTAGATAACTTGAAAATTGAAAATGATACTTTACAGAAATGTAATGATTCATTAAATGAAAAGATTAAAGGACTAGAGTTAGATAATAAAAAGTTGCATGATAGAATTGCATCATTTAAAGTTAAACAAAATATTTCGTATGAGCATGAAATATCACATGTTGATAAATTGATAAAAGAAAACAATGTGCTTCAGAAAAAGAGTAATGAGCTCAATGAAATTGTGTTAAAATTCACAAATGGTCAAAAGAACTTAGAAAAATTAATAAGAACTCAAAAATGTGTGTTTGATAAAGGAGGACTTGGGTATAAGCCTTACTTGAAACAAAAATATTATAAGAATTATTTTGTTAAGGCTACCTCCACAAATGATCATAAGATTGTTTGTCATTATTGTAATGGAAATTGTCATATGAGTTTTAGATGTCCAATTAAGAGAAATGTATATTATGGAGTCAAGTGTAATTGGGTTCCAAAAGGAACCATTGCTAACACTCAAGGACCCAAGAATATTTGGGTACCAAAGCACACAACTTGAATATTTTTTGTAGGTACCACAAACAAGGAATGGTGGAGAGTTCCTTGATGAAGCTTGTGAGGATAATCATTTCAGCATGATCTAGGAGAAAAAGATGAGGCAAGATGATTTAATTGTTTTGGTAATAATTCTTGCCATATTAATTTTGTTGAATGGATCATGATAAATGGATAATAGCTTGAATTTGTGAAAGTATACTTGTATGTTTACATGATTGAATTATCATTGTGTTTAACATTGAGTGCTTTATCATGATGCATGGTTATATATATAAGATGACAGCTTGTCAACTCATCATGATAGCTTTGTTTGATTTTGATGATTATGTAATGCCTAAGCTTGATAAATGAATGACATGCTTTAATTATTAATCTTTGAATGCTTATATGTTTCATGATTGTGTAAAATATATACATGATGAATGAATTATATGTGTGAATTCTTGTGTCGTTAATTGTGTTATATCATCATTCACTTATAAAATTGACATCATTGCTTGATACGATTTTATATGTTTGGTCCTGTATGCATTTATGTCTCATGTATTAAATGACTTATTGAAAAGTTTTAAATCTCAAAATGATTTAAAATTAATCAATTTTAAAAGCCAAAAATAAAATGGTGAGTGTAAGACAAGTATAAGAGCTAGCCAATATTCAATTAGAGACAAAAGGTTTTCCAAGTCTAAACCGGATTAGCTTTGGTTGCTCTTGGGACAACATTCGGATAACCGGATTTTCAATCCGGAAAATCGGATTTGCTAAGCCTCTTCTCTACCTCATAACCGGTCAGCTGGTTCTTCAAATCCAGAAAACTAGATTCAAGTGAAGACCTTTCTGGCACATAACCGGATTTTCGGTTAAAGTCAATCTGGAAAGCCGAATTCGTGAAGCCCACATTCTGTCTCAAAACCGGCCAACCGTTTAAGCAAACCGGCAAGCCGAATTCGTGCTTCTCACTCTCGGGCCAATATCCGACCAACCAGATCACAAATCCGGCAAGCCGTTTTCGGCTTTTATGATTCTGGTCACTAACCGGCCAACCGGTTAGTGGAATCCGGCAACCCGGATTCGGGCATTGATATTTTGTTCATTCTCTTCTCCTTCATTCAGTCAATCGGTTACTCTCTCACTAAAAACCACTTCCTCTCTCACGCAATATCTCTCTAAAATCCATCAATCTCATCCTTTTTCACTTCAAATCCTTTATGCTTGTATTTGAACACACCAACATTTACTATTTTTTTTTTGGATTATATGGATGTTTGCTATGATTTTGGATTATATCTCTGTTTTGAATTATATGGATTTGATATAGTTATATGTTATGTGCTTTACTTACGTTTTGGATAATTTTGAACTAATGTGCTTGATTTGAGGTTTTGATGATTGATATGGGGAGACAAATATGATATGATTTTGGATAATATGCATTTTGAACTTTTTTATTGTCCAAAGGGGGAGACAAAGTAATATATCATTTCGATGTTGTTAAAAGGAGGAGAATAATATGCACTTTGAGTATTCTTTTAATGATTGATATTTGATTATGGTGATGATTTTGATGATTTTGGGATATAATAATGATTTGATTACATAGTTGTTTTATATGATAAGTTTATGTTATGAGTTGTTGATTTGGTAATTGATGGAATAATGGTTCATGATATTTTGGTGTGATGATTTGTGTATAGAGTTGGCTTTCATCATGACTTATAATAATTTGGGAGTAATATTACTAAACTTGTATTTGAGGTAATACTCGTTGTTATGGGGAGAATGTGTTGAAATTTCTACTCGGACAAACATGAGTAATAAATTTCTACTCTTATATTTTTCCTTTAAGTTTTCTTTTTGATAATGAAGGGGAGAAAAATCCATGTATTTAAATTTGTTAATTTAGCTAATTGGCAAATTATAAGAGAAGATTATATTTAGGGGGAGCAATTTGTGGAATCATTCTTTAAATACATGAAATGTTTGTCATCATCAAAAAGGGGGAGATTGTTAACATATATGTTTTCATAATATTGATTTTGATGATAACAAATAAGATTAAGAATGATTAATCTTTTAAGCTCAAATTATTTTCTTTTTAAATAAATCATTATTTTCACATTATAAAGGTTTCATATTTAATGGAAAAATGATGTTATGGAATTAAAGTGTTTTGGACTAAAATGAAAGTATTTTAAAACTTTTGATATTATTTTAAATTTCGGATTTGGACCTATTTGAAACTATTTAAATATTTTGGGTCATTCTATAAATTCACATAGTTTGGGTGAAATCATAATTTTAGAAAGTTTTGGGATTGACAAAGTAATATTTAGAAATTCTGAAATTGGACCTATTTGCAAAGTTTCATAATATTTTGGGCCATAATACAGTTTTATAAAGTTTTGGGGCCAAACTATAAAATTGGAAAATATTTCACCGTCGCAAGCGGCTAACCGGATCCTGACAAACAGAAATCCAGTTGTTGGGCAGTAAGCTTCTAAGCACAAGCGGCAATCCGGATTTGACAAAGCGGCATACCGGATGTTCAGAAATTCAAAATTGTGGCTGTAATGGTAACATTAAGCGGCTAACCGGATGTCTATAACCAGCAATCTGGTTATGGCCAAAATGTGCATAACGGTTAGTTTTTGAGCTCAAACTATATAAACTCAAAACCAATTCATTTTTGGTAATCTAAGCAAGCATAAACAACTGCA